>NC_044012.1:10116071-10417678 GCF_900496995.4 Aquila chrysaetos chrysaetos
TGTAACAACTCACATTTTCCATTCTGCTTATAATTCTGCAAGGTAACTTCAGTTCCCCAAAGTAAACATCTCAGAGATACATAAATCACTTCTTAACGAACAAATACACTATCATGTACATACAGCTTACTATTGCCTCTGTATAGCATTTCCCAGGATGCTCCTGACCTCTGCTTCTTCATCTTGTAAGAGGCCCATAAGAGGTATAAATATTCCTCAAGAAACCAAGGGAGTGTTTAAAACCCTTCAACAGCTACCATGAAAGTAAGAATAAAACAAGCGAAAGATCAGCTGTCAAAATGGTAGAAGACATGATGAGCCAGGCTTTTCAGATCAGTCATAAATTTTCTATCAATGAGATACCACATTAAGTTTACAAAGGTAACCTAAATGCTATAAAACAAGTTTCAGGCTGACACGACCTAAATGAATTTTTAGGTTTCAGCTGCCTGGAATACAATGTCTGCTTCCTCCAGCATGCAAAGGTTAATAACTTCCTCAGTGAACAATCCTAGTATGTTTGCAGAGTGTTAACGTGGTGGGAGATGGAGGAGATTAGTGATACAAGTACTCTACCTCTTCATCTCACCACTGAGGATCACAGTGTATTTGGAAATATTCTTTAGAGGTTACTATTAAAGCCTGTAATAGTCACAGCACACAACGACGAGGCACTCGGACTCCCTCTTCTTGCTTTTCAGCAATGGAAGCACACTGAACTCATCTTACGTATTGAAATAAAACAGGGATTTCAGGCTACAGCATTATCATCTCTAGTACAAGTCATGGCACCCTGAACAGATACAGGCATAAGGAATGAAATGAACTATGGTGCTTGTACCTCTTTAACTGTGCTAACAAACTAAGTAGCTAAGTGCTACCTCATGCTTCACTGTTGACAAATGTCAATGATACACCTGGGCACAACATCAAAATGTGCAAGTCCAAACCAGTGGAACTAAACAGCCAGGGACCCTTGGGTAATGGACAGTCCTCACTGTAGATATCATCTCCAGGCAACAAGGGCAAGCCATTTTTAAAAAGGAAATTAAAATGCTAGCTATAGGTAATTTCAGATTATAGGCTAACACTAAGAAAATTATGATAAAGTTAAACAGCCGGTATGACTTACTCAGAATTTATGTTTGGAGTTAGTGACTGCATTTTAAAGTGATGTTCCAACACCTGAAAAGATAAAGAAACTATTCCTGAGATTAAAAGGTACAGCTGGAAGGGCAAGCATAAAAGATTTATACCACATAGTTTTGGTGGAGAAAAAAAGGTGGAAATAGATTAAGAAAGCAAATGAACACATGAGGAAAAAAATTACTAGTATTTTGCTCTGGACAAATCTGTTTCAACTAAATCTCAGTCTAAAACTTTATCAGCGTGCTTACGGCTGGGGAAGATATTACTTCTTTCCTTTACTGCAGCCACTATGGTCTCTTTTATACCATTAAGCTTCTGCAAACCTGCCATCACAAATGTTTTGTACCATTCAGCGCACACACACTGTCAACTCAATTGGCCCAATTTGGTTTTTAATCAGTACCTCCCAAATACATCCCCTATCATTTTGAAATTAGGAGAAACATTTCTTGTTGATAAACAAACATGCGTGATGACAAATACTAAGTTGATGATATAAAATGGTCAATCTGACACCTAGCATAAATCAGCCTCACGCTGTTTAAGTCAGTGGAACTACGGCAAGATAACCAGCTGAAAGTCTAGTTTACATGCAGATTATGAAAAATCAACACTTAATCATAATTCTTCGCTTTTCCTCTCTCACCCCTGCCCCCAGTTTGGACTCAAATAGAAGAGAAGACTATATTTTTACCACAAGCATACTGAACAAAACGTTTTCTCTGAAATATATATTCTAATAAAACTATGTTAGAATAAACACACTGTAGCATCTTAGAAGAGCTACAGCAGTAGAACAGCTGCCAGATTTCAACTGTATGACCCAGGCAAAACCTTAAGATGCTTTCTTGCACACTGTACCTTGGAGATTTCATAAATTTATGAATTATTACATTCTTCTTGTGTTTTTCCTTTCTCCCTTGTGTCAGCACTGGCATGTGTGTCAGGAGAAAGAAAAATAGAAACCCCAAAAAAAGGTTGCAGTCCTAAAGGATGAAAAACCCACAGTTGTATGGAATGCAAGTAGATTCCAGAGAAGCATCATATACAGAGCCTGGAAATATGGGGGAAAGCTTCTCAATGTCCATTTATTTTTGTTCTAAAATATGCATATCTGCTGCCACAGAAGTTTCTCAGTTCATTCAGCAGCAAACAAGTAAGGCATCACAGGGCGGGGAGGGGAAGAACGCTTATTGTTTGTGCACGCCAACCAAAAGCTGGCTTCTGAGGGAAGAGTGATTTCATGATTAAAGCACTGGATGGGGACCCTGGAGATTTGAGTTTAGTTCTTGTCTCTCTCACAGACCCTTAAGCATGTCCTTAGGCAAGATGCTACCCTACCTTTTAAATGGAAGCAATATTTTCCAGCCTCTCACCCCTAGTCGTCTTAGTTTCCGCAGTAGACTCTGAAGGACAGAGAGAGCTCGTACATAGCAGCACTTGGCGTGAACATTTCCTGCCCTAGCTTGGGGCACCAGCTCAGGAACAGTACAGAAATAAGCCATCTGAACGCACAGTGCTGCCATAACTCCTACCGCAGCATCTTCAATCTACCAAAAAAAAACCTGGAGGCAGAAGTTGAAGTTATCCAGTTCTGGGAAATCACACAATCACACGGTGTACATATCCAGTTTTGTTTCCTAATCATGAGTCCTCTTGCTAAGTAACTCTTTTTGATAAAAATTCTTCAGCTACAGGAAAAAGACTCAAGAAGGTAGACTGATTATCAAGAGACACTCTGTCTCTAAGCATGCAGAGAGCTGAGCTTAACTCTGAAGAATACGAATTACCTTATCCATGTAGTGGCCTCGTTAGTCATGCTCAGTAAAGATGATTTTCAGTAATACAATGAAAATTGAAAAGAGCATAAATAGATTGAATTTCATATAAGACTGAACACCATAATAGTTGCACTATCAATCTGATTTAACAAAAATGTGAATTTGGGTCTGACATCCTGTGTCCATCGTTCAAAAGCAGCAACTATTCATCACCATAAGAAATAGCATCTCTGCTCCAAGTTTGAATTCCAGCAGGCTGCCCTGGAAAAGTCTGTTTAGTTCTATGCTGAAAATGGGGATTTGCACAAAAGATAAAGTATTTAATGAAATACATATGCAGTATGTTATCAGGATCTTCAAGATCTATGTAGAACATATGAAATGCAGGAACACAGCAAACTGATACATTTATCCAGGAAGATTCTCGCTACATCAACCATACGTCCAATTCACTTAATGGTTAAAAACACCTTCTTAAGCAGAGAATCTAATAAAATTAATCCTGACCTCATCCTCTACTAACTGCCCTTGTTTTCTCCTATCTTATGGTCTAAACATATGATCTAACAACTTTATTTACTTTACTGTTATTTGAAAAGAATTTTTAAGCCTGTTGAGTGCAAAAGAGCAGTAAAGGTATTGTTAAAACTTCACAGAGAGATGACTATGTAATATGAAACATCTTGCTCTAAAATCACATTCTGCCACAGAGCTTATATAAAACTAGATAGGTATACTATATTTCAAGACTTAAGAATATAGTTTCAGGTTTAAGGGAAGTATATATTCATATTTTCATATTATACACATAGGGGTGTGCATAGATCCATAGCATGTACAATGTATTTTGTCAATATAGGACTGATTTTCAGTGTATGCTGCTGATTTGTTAGCATGTTTGAATTCACAAATAAAAATCAAAAGTCAAAGCTGAAACTTTGTCAACAAGCTTTGGGGTCATTTAATGTAATGTGTACATACAAGTAAAGTGTATTATTTGTCATTGAGAGTAAAAGCATTAGAAGAGGATTCATCAGCTTTCCATTAGGAAATAGATTTAATAACCTATTTATACGATATGTTATAAAATTGCACTAATATCCCTGCAAATGCACTGGAAAGAACATGAGAGAAGGAAAATAGCTGAAGGAAGCTGTTACATCATAGCTTTACTTTTTTTATTATTTTTCCATTTGAATTACATAAAGTGAAACCAAATGTTTTGGCAAATTTTAAACAGTAAAAAAAAAAATGCTCTGTAACCTTCACATTTTAGTTTTGAATGGGAATGAGCTTTGAAATCCTAAAAACCTCTATAAAATAGAATTTCAGGTGTCCATATAGCTCTGATGATGTATACGTTTGTTCAAATTCATATTTGAATGGCACTTAGCTGTGTTTTTATTGCAAAAACTTAAAATCATGTTTTGGCAGCTATGCATACTAAAGGCTAAGAAGATGCTGATCCAAGTCACAAGGCATCTTTTTGCAGAGGTGCTATTAGGTTGGTTTTGGTTTGGTTTTTTGTTTGTTCTGTTTGTGTTGGGTTTGGGTTTTTTTAAATACCATATAATCACTAGCTTTTAAATATTAGTAATAGATTACTTCATTTTCCCTGTAGTACAGTTTAGACACTATAAATTAAACTGATCTATCCCATAGGAGTCCTAAAACCTAACAAAAAACTCACTCAGAAGCCCAAGTTCACACAAGAGTGACACAGAGATCCTAAGTAGAAGTGAACTTAGTGAAACTGTTTATGAGCCCATTTCCCAATACTAAAGCTGAGAAAGTGTTTTAGAGGAATTTTAAATCCCAAGCTCATATTTTAGGCTTCAAATAGCCTCTTGAAAGAAGGCGCTGGGGGGAAGGAGAGAGGGAATATTGGTGAGCAAATAATGACTGCAGCTGCTCAAAAATGGAAAAGCTGTCTTCTTGAACAGAGTTTTACATTTACTTGACCAAGTTTGAAATATTTTTTCTCCTCTCAAAACATTGAGCTGTACCTTCCCCCCCACTCCACTAATAAACTCAATAAAATTAAGAATGACCAGGATTGCCTTCCCTCTTTCACTCCAAATTCTTGTCATCTGTGTGCGTGCGTGCATGCATTCAGCACAAACCACCCGTCCACTCCAGTCTTACTCAACTTTAGAAAACATTCCAAAATGATGGAGACAGCATCTGAGATTTTATTTTGAAAAAGTCACTGAAGCCAAGAAACTGCTGAACTCTTTCTGCAGAGTATTAAAAAAAAAAAAAAAAAAAAAAAAAATTGTCAAAGCCCACATTTTAGAGGGAAACACTTTCATAAATTCTAACCACAGTACTTAGGAAAATTCCTAGCAGTGTGATGACAAGTTCAGTCAGAAGCTGAAAATAGGTTTGGCAACAAAATGTCTTGTAAAGAGCATACCAGAAAGTTAAACTATTCCTCTTTGCTTCCACATATTACATGTCTCAACTCTTGCCCTAAATATCAGTAACTCAACCACGCTTCCGAATAGTTGGAATAATTTTACATCTCTAATACATCACACACAAAAAAACATACAGATGTAAAGAATTTCCTATTAATGACAGATCATCTTCATAAATACAGCTCTGAAACAACATAAAAGCTGAAGTTTCCAAATCTAGGAGACAAAGGACTTCATGGTAACAACTATGACAACCTGCATTTACCGTGTTTCTTTAAGTGCAGGCTGTAAATGTACTAGTGAGTATCACCTCAATAGACAGAAGAGGATAAAATACGCTGGTTTTCCTGTAACTTTCCAGCCTCTCACCCCTAGTCTTCATTTCTGCAGTAGACACCTAAGGACAGAGAGCACTTATACTGGACAAGATGGACTTTATTTCTGTGTTCAGGAAATCAGAACTCTCTTAGTGATCTCATTGACAGGGAGCCTCAGCCAGCCAGCCATTGATAGATTTATACAGGCAAATTCAAGAAAGTTCTTAGGAAATATAGTCACATGCACATTCATTTTTGCCTTATTTTCAATGATGGGGAAAAAAAAGATCCTTTTATTGCAAGGTCTAATGCTATTTCAGATGCAGTTTCTTATGGGATTCTTTATTACTAGTTCTTCTGTAGTTCAAGATCAGCCTAATTATCTGGAATATATCACCACTCAGCCTTTCTACCATCTTTACTTTTAATTCTGTTCTGTTTAATGTTTGTTTAATCCTGATTTTAAGTAATCATGTAGGAACACATCTTTTTTTTATCATCCTTATAAATACTTTCAATTCAAAAAACAGAAACAAATTATACTGTATTCTGGGAATCAGGCTAATACTAAGAGAAAATACTCAATTTAAAATATAATAGTAATTTCAGTTTGTTATTAGAAAATGCTGTAAGAGACAGTTGCACTTCAAGTTGTTTCATAAATTGCATTAAAGCAAAGCTCACAATTGCAGCATCTAAATCAACCAGATGCTACAGTCATGAGACAAAAAAATCTGTTGAACAAATCCCGAATCTGTTGTTCAAGCAGGACTCCCCTTCAGCAGAGCATCCTAAGCTCTGTACTGTTTCACAAGTGATTTGTATATCTATGTGATTATAAACACAAGCCATTAAGTGAATAAAATGCCTCATTTATTTGTTCATCATGACAATACAATTTCATCTATAAAGAATCTTCACAAAGGAAGCCTAGAATTTTACTTTTGCCTTTTTTTGAAGCAAAAATAAGGACAAAACAGTCCTTGAAGCAATAATAAGGACAAACCAAAGTGGGGGGAGGGGGGAGGCGACAACACCCAACACCCAATTCAACCACAACAAACATACATTTTGAAGAATCACCACATGTAAAGGGCTTCCCAACTAATCTAAGCTTTTTAGTTCATTATTCAAATGATATGATGGTCATTGACTACCTCATTTTAGAAATATATATGTATGCATGTATATAAAAAAAGAAAACGAACACAAATGCAATGGTTTAAAAGGAGATGCATCAATAAACTATGGTACTGACCTAAAATCAATTACAAATTTTTTTCCAACCAATTTAAATTTATAAAGCCAACCTACAAAATACATGAAACAAACTACTCGAAACCTAGAAACTGCTCAGAGACAAGAGTAAGTAACATCCAGCAGGTAGGTAATATAAAAATATTAGCAAAATTAACAGATTTAAAGATGGTTTAGTTACAATATAGAGCTCAAAAATAGCCAAGTCCAGAGCCCAATAGGTTACTTAATATGGCTAAAAAAGAAAGAAAAGGGGGGAAAAATTCTGGGGGAAAAAAACCCAAAAAACCAAACCACATTCACCAAGTTATATCTTTCTGAGACGTTTCTTTTTCAAGTCAAACTTTCCAACCAATGATTAATCAGCTCCAAGCCAGAGAATTCGCCTAACTAAAGCACTATCTAAGATGTACCAGTTTGGGGATAAGCACTTGCTCAGATGATAAAAAAATATCTGACACATGCAGAACTGGAAAAATGCCTGAATATTTGTAATATCCTGACAGACTGCATCTACCCCAATACATCAGAATAAAACTGTAACTACAATGTAAGTTTGCACTGAGGAACACAAAGACTTCTTCTTCCCTTCACTACATGTGCATGCTCTATAAATTCTGGGCTTATCTGTCACCTACAAGTCCCACAAAAACTTGGTTGGGACAAGCTGGTGCAGAGAAGGGCAATTGCAAGCTCCCACCAGCAGATCCCAGAGCTTCATTTTCACTAATTCCCTGCTCCCCCCAGGGTGTAGGCTCTCTTTCCGATGCAGGATACGCAGGGTTCATAAGGGTATTGCTTCCTGATCCAAGGGGAAAATGACTTCATCCTTCTGTGCATGGTGATGGACGTAGCTGTCATATTGTCTGTCAAATCCCAGCAATTTCATAGTCTCGACAAGAGACAGAAACGCCTTGCAGGCTTGCCAAATGGCCCTGACACAACTTTTATGAGCACTAATTCGATATTAAAGTTTCAACTAGTTCCATTCTACACAAACAGTCATATTTCAAAAACAATTTTATTCGAAATCATATTCTAAAGCTGGAAATGCTGAGGATTCCCCCCACCCAGCCACCATCCAGCAAGCAACAAGGAAAGAATATGTTAGCCCCAAGAGTTACAAGTCTCACAGCTGGAGCATTTCACAAAAGTGATTTTGAAGCAGGAACAGAGAATTTAAGACACCTGAGCACCAAAGACACAACACACCATTCTTCCCATTGGCTCGGGGAAGGCAGGAGGGAGAATTATACACATTATGCATATAAAGGTCAAACAGAAATGTGGATTTTAAGACTGCCATTGTACCTGACCTTTGCCACTGATAGGAGACCTCAGGAAAGAACATTTTCTATAAAATATTGATAAGGCAGGCCTTAAAAAAAGCTTAGCAAAACCTCAGTAATATAAGACCAATTATTAAGTATAAATCCAGTAAGGAGAGTGCAGCTTTTTCTCAGAACTGCAGCATGCCTGTGATACTCTTGTCTATTCTGCAACGCAAGGGACAACTGCAGCTCAGCTAAACATATGTCATCTCACATGCTGACAGCACCACAGCTGGGGTAGCGCATTCAGGACCTGTTGGCTAACTAACCACCAGCTACCAGGAGATCACAGTGAACTTGGTGCTACAAGAACTAAATTTCAAGCGCTATCCAAAGTGAAAAACTGAAGTTAGCTTGATGGCACCTATAATAGTTATGATCACCCTTCTATTTTTCTGGTAAATAAATAGAGCCTGAAGGGCACTTAAATCTGCTCTATCTTTAAAGTCTTGTCCAAAGGAAAAGACAGAATTTCAGGGCATACAAATAATCTCTAGAGATACTCTGGTTACAAATCCTGTGCTCATCAGCCTGGGTGCACACCAGGGTATAGTTACCAACTGCCTCGGAAGACACTCAATGAAGATGACAGCAGTTATCTTAATTGTATGTAGGTGTTCAATGATTTTGTATACAAGAACTTTATACTTCACTGAAAAAAAACCCAAAAGAATAGATCAAAATGCAAAATTACAATATTCCTAATTAGCAAACGTAGTGAATAAAAAACCCCCTCAGAATGACATAGGTTTACAGCGAATACTTATGCAAACACAAACGCATTGTACCAGGGAAGTCAGTCACACAAGCCCAGCAACTTTTGCAGGACAGCCTTGATTATCATTTTCTGTGTCAGCATGTCAATGGAAAGAACTTTCTATTTTCCAACCACTTTTTGAATTTAGCCTTTTTTCTTAGTGTTCCACTAATTGTTTTTTCTTCACTCGCATCAGCAGGAGACCCAATTATAGCACTATCTTCAATTTGCAATAACCTCCTTTTTAAATAGCGTAAGTCACCTTTTCACCTTTTATTACAGAGATAGCATAAAGGTCTGATAGAGAAATAGTGCAAATCCTAAATTCCATTTTTCAGAAATAGGATTTTATAATTGTTGGTCACTTTCCTTGATTTAATTTAAATCACATTTACATCCTAATATGACCTAGAAGAAACTATTTCACAGTCATAGTCTTCTGTATGTAGTTTTAGGGTTTTAACATTGTATAAACTACCTCCTATTTTTACCGATTACAATCTTTCTTTTTTTTTTCCCCCTCCAGAAGTCCCAGCATCACTGAATCTATTGTCACTTATTTATTAAAAAAAAAAATACAAATTCAGTAAGTAGGCCATCTATCCTTGGGCATGCAGACTGTTAACCTTGAAAGCTGCTGTTATGAGCCTGACTGATATGTATTGGATGCACAGAGATGAACAAACTGGGGCAGTATTTAGTTGGAGTAAACTCCCAAGACACTATTAGTTGTGATTTCAAAAAGACAGCTCTCACTTCCACCTGGCAAATGCAATTATGAAGTAGAAACGTAGTTCAACAAAATAAACAACAGCTCAGACCAGCAATTTACAGAATGACGTGCACTATCTACTTTAAATGTATTTGAGAAACAATGACAATAAATCAAAGGAAAGTGTTCATTCATTTTGGGAACCTGAATCACCAGAAAACCATGCAGTTTTCACTTTAAAAACAATCTTATAATCAGTTAATAGCATAAGAAACATTTTAAAATAGCTTATGTAAGTTGAATCTTTGAGAGACCTGTTAACAATAATTAATGTTATTGCAAAAGAGTTTTGTAAGCTTTGAAGAAAAATGGGCCTTACTGAACTCCACTCAGCACAAACCCTTTCAACTCAAGATAAAAAAACCCACTGTACTCACTAGAGAAAAGGAAGGTTAAAAAGGGATAGGACTGAAATCTTTAAGATGCCAGAGGAACTAGCAGGATAGTGCTGCTCTTGCTTTTCAGAGGGTAAATGCTTTGAAATAATGGTAAACACTAGAAGATGACTGGTAAGGTTGGCACTTCTTCACTGAAGTAAATGAGTTTACACCTACAGATAATTTGGCTCTAAAATGGGAGACTCATTTCTAAAAGCAGTGCATTTTTTTTTAAGCTAAAAAAGAAGATGTTTCATAGCTAGGATTCAGATTTTTCTTACAAAAGGCAAAAGTAGTCCTAACACTTCCCCTCTCCACCGCTGAGACTGAGTCTGACTGAATAGTCTCGACTCTTCTGCTAGCAAGTCAAAGTCCAAGATCAAGGGACCAGCCAGAGACTGTTCTTAGAGCAAGGACTGTCATCCCAAACTCTGCATTCCCATCTCTGATGGGCTGGGACCCTTTCTGCAATTCAGCCTTCTTGCCCCTCAGAAGCACAGGGTGCTTCATGAAGCACTTTCTGCTGCCTCCCTTTCCCTCGGGCCGTCAGCCAGCTAACCCTGCCTCTACCTGCTGCAGATCTTAGCAGCATCTTTGTAACAGGAGGACATGATTGCCAAAGCTTTCTTCAAGTTACACTTTGATTCTGCTGCACTTTCACATCCTTAGGAGGGAAACACAGCAAATTAAAGCACCTTCAATTAGGTGCATGTTTATAGTGACTAGGAAGAGAAAGATAACAGGAAGAAAAAAAAAGAGCCTTAAAACCTAGTTTCTGATATTTATCTTGATCTACTAGGATTCACAACTTAATTTCAGCATTAAAACTGTAGCTATGAATAAGTATTTGAATGCATTTTAGAAGAGGAAAACTAATACTTTAAACTGAAAAAAAACCAAAAAGCTAAAATCCACAGTAGGAGCATTATGCAGACCATCCAAACCAAGGATCGAAGAACCCACAGGTGCTTCCTGGCTTAGCTGGAAAGAAATGAAGCATCTGTCCTGCCACACCTTCTGTTGCAGCCTTACACTCAAAATATGTAGTGATGGATCTGTAGGAGGGAAAATAATCCTGCAGACTCTACCATGAAAGAACTTCATCATCAGAGCCACACCAGGAGTATAACCCATATACACTGAGACTACTCAAAAGGAAGATTAGTTTAACTCTAATTAGTTTAGCATTCTAACAACAACTTACTTAGAAATATTTCTATTTTGTGAATTGCACTTGGGGAAGGGGGTGCTTCCTAAGGCATCCTACTCTGTAACAGTTACCTGGATTTTTGCTTCTCTTCCAGGCCAAACAAATGCAAAATTCACCAAGGCAAGGTCTTTAAACCACAGATTTCTCTAGTCACTAGTGGGCAGCAGTTGCCAGCAGTTTCAGTGCATCTCAGGTTCATGGAAACAAATGTTTCAGGCTTCCTGCTGACTCAGGCAAGCATCAGAGCCCTGGGAAAAAATCCTTTCATTTTCCTCAGGGACAGCCAAATACAGAAGGAGCTTTTTATTCAACTGCTGTATTGCACCTGTTTTCCTCTCTTTGAAGAGCTTTATTTGTATACATTATGCAAAGATAAGTTAAACATTATTGGAAATAAACTAACAGGAGCATATATTTCTTGTAGCTGAATTGTCTGTACTGGCTATGGGATCTGAAAGTACTAAATGAGATTTGAGAGCAGGTTATATGGGAATCCATTTCAATGCACGATAAACCAAGATAGATGTTATATTCTAACCTGAAAAAAAATAAATTTTCACTGCCACTGTCAGTATAATTAATAAATAACACTTACCACAGGGTGACACGAAGACAGAAGGGGTCAGCGTGGAGAAAGCAACACGAGTGGCAGCAGCATGACAGGGTCTGTCCTCCCGTCTGGTACGCACACACTGCCATCAAGCAGCGAAGAGAGGAAAGAGCCAGTTTCTGGGCTAAGGTGCCGTGCTGATTGACTGGCATAGCACACGCACAACGGACCGCGATAAACATCATAAACCAGAGAAAAATCCTGGCCCGATCCATGCCCTCAGGTGTCCTCGAGGAACGCCAGCTTCACAGGCGTCGCCCTTCCGACGGCGGCTACGGCTGTGACTCACCTACATTAACACCTGGGCTGATTAGGACCGCAGTTATAACTGACAGGGAGACTTCTGTTGGCGAGTTTCCATCCCAGCTTCAGGCAAGAACAGAAACCGTTTTTATTTACCACCTTTGGAGACACTGAAGCTGCCAGCCGGCGGCAGGGCACACCGAGAGCCACCTCAGCGCCGCAGGTGCGTTGCGGGGAGCCCCGGCCTGGCCCGCGGCCTGCACCGGGGCAGCCACCACCAGGGCCTGAGGCAGCAGCTCTCCTGACAGGCAGGGCGAGGGCTCCTGCAAATGCCTTTGCCTAAGGATCACCACAGGTGAACGGAATTAGGCTTCCCGGCCTCTGGGAGGGACCCAATCCTGCGCAGCTGCTGGAGAGCGCGTGTGATCACCATTTGTAATCAGGAGGGTGGCTGGGGTAGGAGCCCGGCTTTCTCACCACAGGGAATCAAATGCAAAATGGGGATTCCAGGCTGAACAAAACAAGGTGTTTAATATAAAAAGCAACAGGTTTGGGATTACCATCGCACCTGCAGTAGCTGTGGCCCAAAGCAAAGTCTGGCTGGGGTTGTGTGGCAGGCTGGTTGGTACCTGCATTGCGGGGGGGCCCTGCTATGCCCACAGACCCCAGCACCCCTCCTCAGGCTCTGCCGCCTCACGTCCCCGCTGTGACAAGCCATAACAAGAAAAAAAATCTCCTCAAGAGGAGCTCAGAGCTAGGGGGTGAAGCAGGGAACACAGCAAACCACCCAGATACCATCTGCAGGAGCAAGCAAATTGCACCGGTCTATCCCTCTGCTTTTATTACAAATGCAAACAAAACTAAAGTGCTTGGGAAATTGCAAAATTTGGGGTAGGTTGCATTTTATTTGGGCCAAAGTTGATACAAATTGACAAATACCTTCATCTACCCTTAACCTGTAGTCTTTCAGTGAAATAATTGTGAGTTTTTAGTCAGAGACATGCTCCAGCTAACACATCCTCCTCTCTTCAGCACACTAGTCAAATAATAACCTAATAATAAGCTGATATATATGCATTTGGTTACTTACAGGAAGCACATTCTAAACAGCACATGTACATAAAATGGACAGGACAGTGCTGGTAGCCAGTAAAGATTCCCTCTTTGTCCAAAAGCCTGCATTTATAGAGAAGACACATCCCCGAGCCATCCCTGTTGCAGTAGGGACAACAGTGAAATCCCAACGGCAGCTTGTTCACAAAAGCTGTGACGCAAACAGTTCCTATAACTCTTAACAGGGGCTCAGCGCATCTGAAGCAAATAAACTTGGCCATTAGGTAATCATAAACTAGTGGTGACTTCCATAAGTTAGTAATAGCATTGTGGTATATGCAATAAATAGACTAAAAGAGGTGGAAAAATCTGGCGAGCCCAAGCAAAGTGCTGCATATATTGTGGAATCATTGATAGCTATAGATGAGCTACAGAGCCAGGTAAGCTTATGGAGTTTTAATGTGTGATTAACTTTTGACTTCTATCAAAAGGAAATTTCTGTCCAAGGAATTTCATCCATGAATTTTCCACAGAACTGCTTCAGAACTGATATGTCTGGTTTGTATTTTATTTCCAAAGCTCTCTGCACTGTTCCTGTAATTTCAGCTTCCCCTCAGGGATGCATTATCTCAAGAGATCTCCCCGGGAGATTTTGGGTTGCATAGCACTCCCATTTTTCCACTTGAGAAATTTGGAAAGAAATGTTTGACTAAACGCACTGTTTACCGTGCACCATGAATAGCACCCAGGGATACGCTGCGTGACGGCTTTAATTCACGTGGCTCAGTTCCTTAGCACACGGAGGTGCATTGCTATCCGTGCATCGCACAACACTGCACGTGCACAGACAGTGCTTGCTGAGGATGTCTGAAAAGCAGTGTTCCAGGAAGAGGGACTTGCTGAAAATCCAGAAACTACCAGCAGGCCAAGTTCTCAATTTTTTCACTTCCTGGGTCAACGGAGCTCCATTATATCCCCAGGGCTTAGTTATCAGTCTTCAAAACCACTATCCCAGGATGTCTGTCTCTTCCTTTAAATGGCCAGCACATCACAAATGCCAGCAGGCAGTAGCAGCCACAGAATGCTGCCAAACACACACGCACGCGTGATGTCTAAACAAAAAACCCAGGCCCATAAGGTGAAATCCTAACCACGATGCTGTCATTCTTGTATTCTTTATCTGAGATTTAGCAGGTGTGCAATCCTCTGGTTTTTTTTTTTAACAGGTGGAAAATGTCATCTTGTCATGAGAGATTCAATGTAAAATACTCTAATGCTCTATTGCAGTGGTTTATATATCTCAACGTTCATCACCTAACAATGAGATAGAATAGCTTTTTCTATTCTCTGAGCCATAATTTAGTTTGTCAGTTACTGGCAAATATATTTCAGTGTTGCACCATGCAAACATGTAAAAATATCAAATGCATTGTATTGTTAATAATATGGTTGTAAGTCATTCATGGCAATTAAACTTGCATTACAATTAAATCTCTTCTGACCATAATGATATACCTGTTATGCCATTTTATTATTGCACAGTGAAAAGTACAAATAAATGTATATCCTACAAGAAAATGTAATGAGGTATACTCACTTGTTTTAAGTGCTTTTAAAGATTGTCCTTTGGAATTATAAACTGGCATTCAAATATGTGATATAAAGATTTCACACCAAAAAAATATTTCCTTTTTTTTCTTTGTTTATATTTCTCGACCAATATGCCCACTGATTTCCAGTGATATTCCAGTACTAGATATTTTATCTAATATATACATTTTGAGCTTTGGCAGGAAATTTTTAAGTGTCCTTTCCCAGTTGAGACAATCAATGAAATTATAGTACGATCAGAATAGCATATCTGAATTCACACCCTCAGCTAGCAATACTGCTTTGCGAGTATTATTTAAGGTTCTGTTGTTTTTGTCTTCATAATCTATTTTCTTCCTTTAATATACTGTTATGTTGCCTACGCTAGCAAAAAGCAGTATATAAGTAAAAAACTTAGCCAACAAGATTTTGAGACCAAAACACCTTTTCAAGGGATAGAGTAAAGAACACTATTCATTTCACTGGACCTAATACCAAGCCTTTCTTTCCAATAGTTCTGGTACTAGACATGTAGAAATTTCTGGCAAACTCCATTTGAGAAGGAAGCAAAAGTTACTTTTTTCAGGACCTAAAACCTTTTTTTTTTTTTTTTTTTTGTACTGGAGTTCTAATGCACTTTAACCCCACATTCTGGAAAGATGAATTCAAACCAAAATAAGCAGAGACAAGGAATACCGGAATGATGGAGGAGCTATTGTAGAAAATAAAACCTTTGGCATGCTTAGTCTTAGCAAATCAAAGGCTGAGTGTTATTTATAGTGGGCAGTCATACCTAACTGGAAAAGTGAAACCAAACCCTCCAAATACTATACTATAAAGGTGGAGATGGAGTCAGTTATGAAAGGAGCTAAGATGTTGTGGCTGCTAGTTACTGCCAGCAAGTAGATTTATTGCCCCACAAGGCTTCTTGTAGTTCAGTGTTTGTCCCTTGCCATGATAGCGGAGGGCTGAGTGATGAAGTGGTCACAGTGGGTAACGGAGGGGACTGAGCCAGAGTGCAGTTTCAAGTTGAGCTACCTCTGCAGGACAACAGCCAGATGATGTCTTACCACTCAGGTGTAGGCTTCAAGCAAAATGTTCTTTTTTTTCCTAAATTGCATTAATTACCCAGTTCTGCCTTGCAGGGGACATTAGTTAGTCATTAAAGCACAGTGGTAGGAATCACAAGGTCGGAGTCTCTCTTAACTCTTTCAAAGCTTTATTGTGTTTTTTCCTAATCTTCTTCTGCACCCCTGGAATCAGTATTTTGCTGTCTCTCACAAGGGAGCTACCTTATGGATTATTGAAATCTCTTTCTGAAAACTCTCCAGGCACCTATCTGCATCTGTAGATGTCTAAATGCATTTAAAATCTGGCCTTAAAGTCCTCCAGGTTGGTAAAGCATGGCTAGAGAAGTGCTACAGAGGTGCAAAGTATTATCTCAGTTATTAAGTATACACGTTTCCTTGGATACAAGTCAGGCTAAATCATGCTTTTTTTTTTTTTTTTGCTATATGCTAATAGGCTTTTGCAAATTAATTAATGAAGGAATTTGGCATACTAAGAGAATTACTTGAACGATGCATGAAGGATTACTAGTTTAACTTCATTTGCTTGAAAAATTGAAAGTATGCAGAAAATGTCAGGTTGTGTGTCTCAGTCTTTATACAGTACAAAAAAAATAAGTAGAAAAAAAGCCTTTTTTGTTGTACAGAAACAAGGAGAGTCACCAGAGAGCTTTTCAGCATTCCATGTTATTCCTGTTGCTAAGGAAACTTTCCTTCATCTGTGCTCAGTAAGGCATCCTCAATAATTCCTCCACAGAACGATGGCATTACAGATCAGTGTCAGAAAAATCAGCTGACAATTAACCAGA
The DNA here is from genome assembly GCF_900496995.4 of Aquila chrysaetos chrysaetos. Lineage (NCBI taxonomy): Eukaryota > Metazoa > Chordata > Aves > Accipitriformes > Accipitridae > Aquila > Aquila chrysaetos. The sequence continues at coordinate 10,132,815 of NC_044012.1, forward strand.
AAACTAGTCACTGAAAAGTTTTAACAGAGGAGTTCCCAATTTCTTTTATAAAGCCCAGGATGATTTGTAGCAGGGAGGAGCCTGGAGGAACTATAGCAAGTCTGTATGATTACTCTCGTCCCAACAGAATTTCCCTCAAGAGGTAAAACAGAAAGAAACAAGAATAAAACCAATCGTTTGGCTTGGATTTTGTTGGCATTGTCCCATTAGCTTACATCCTGTACACTCTCGATTGTACTTGCTAAAAGACAAAGTAAAAATCTCCCTCACAAAAAGACTAGTAAATGTTCTTTACTATCATCTCTACTTAAGACACCTTAAAGAGAGCAGGAGATAAATAAATCATCAAAACCTTGGTGCTCTGTAGTAGATTTCACTATCTCTGTTGCATGTGTTCATTTTCAATCCATTACAGACGCATCACCATGGCTTTCAATACCATTGCTCACAAAACAAGGTACCGCTTATCATGAGAAAGAGAGCAGAGCTGTCTCTTAGATAAATAATAGGTGAGAGTGGCTATCTAATTTACGTTGTAAGATTTTTTTATTCTTTTCCAGCAAAGGTTTACCTGCATAAGTCTTGAAATGCAAGCTAGCAGCTAGCTTTATTGTGCCCTTTAATACAAATCAAATACTCTAAAAATATTGTATTTCCTGGGGGAGTTTGGAATCATGATTCCGCCACACTTCACGATACACTAAGGAGGGGGGGCTTTGGTCTATCTCTCTTCCTACATGCAGAGGGTCTGCTGCTCCAGCACTGCCTAGCTGACCTCCTTTCTCCAGCAGCATTTCACCACAGACACATCAAGAAAGAGTGCAAGAAATGGGGCTCATACAGTGTGACCCTGTCCTGAGATACTTTCCAGAGAAGGCAGCTTCCAGCAATCACTAGTTAGAGAAGATTAAACCTATTGCTTTACCCTGTCCATTTTGTCTAATAGTCACTAATGACCTTATGCTCTGTGCTTTTGTCTAATTGCTTTTTAAAGCCATTTGCACTTTTGCCTAGTGTTAAAATATGCATATTATTGGTCCCAGTTGCGTTGCTGTCGTAGAAAATGTGATACAGAAGATGGTGGACCAAATTTTCATTTGATGTACGCATATGTATGGTAAAAATGAGAAAAAGGAAAGACTATGAGACCCTTTCTCTTTCCTGAAGGGAAGCAGTGGTTGCCTTATGCTATGCCACTTGCAATATTCACTTAGAAAATACTATGCCTCCTGAAAAGGACATGAACCTTATATGCTTTACCCTCATGTTCCTACTCCATGGCATGTCTTTGCCCTATGAGAATTTCTGGTCACACTTCCACCGTCTTTGGTAGAAAGTCTATTTCCAGAACACGTTTTTGTTTTCCTCTTTGAAGGCATTTGTTTTGGCACACAGTTCCCACCTGTTCCAGAACTGAGACGAATGCAAGTTTCAGCAGAGCTACGGTTTACTTCTCCCCTCAATCACCCAATGTAACCCAGCAGTACTCATCCTAGGAGATACCCAACTGTAATGCATGCAGAACTGGTCTTTCATCTGCAGATCTGGATGTGGACTCACCTGATGCAGCTTAGGAAAAAGGCATACCCCTCCAGTGGCATACTTCCTGAAGAGATTTTTCTCCCTTCGTGTAAGGGATTTCAATGATATTATTTTCCTATTCTAACACCTCTGTTTTCCAGGATCACAAGGTTTTCTATTGTATGATGAACACCTACTGAGCACAGCTTCTCTTTTTCATTACGTAGGTGAATATTAGCCATTTGTACATATAGTGCTATTGAAATATATGTCTGGATATTGCATTAACATCAACATTTATACCTTGGCTTACAGTTACGTCACACAGACGTGCACACATACACGTATGGACAACCAAATCCAGTCCACTCACAGGCCAGTTCCCTCTTCTGATGATTACAATCTTTTCTATTTTTCCTTAACAAAGTGCATAGCCTTCAGCAGGAAATCTGTGTATGTGATTTCAAGCCATAAAATGGTTTTTTCTTGTTTCTTCTTCATCTCCTGGATGAGAGCCCATGAAACAATCTGAACATCTCCAGCACCAGTATGTGACTTTCTACGCTGGCCTGTTGGATGTGACCACAACGTTACTTCTCTGGAACCTGCCATAAAAGTCTTACGCTGTGGTGTATAAAACTGTAAGCAATTCCCTCTTTCCAACAAATTGAGAACCTCAAAGGGATACCATTTCTTTTCAGATGGCTTAGGTTTTGCTCACAAGACCTTAGCTTTCATCTTGGTTAGCAGTGAATCTGAAGGAATGGAAAGCACTGAAGTATTGTGGTATGTCTGGAATATGAAAGATACATTCTGTTGCTTCTTTGATGTCTCATGAAAGAAAACTGAAAGAATACAAATGCAGTATCATTAAAACACATTACTAATCCAGCAGGAATGGAGAGGCTTGTGCATTATAAATTTTTGCTCAATGCTACTTCAAACTATGATTTGTAATCTATTGAGGAAACTGTCATGAATAACGGCTTTCAATATGACAATGAATTTTAAACTTTCTCAAGTGAAATATGGATGACAATTTTTTACCACCATTTTGAGATACCTTGAAGTGGCAGTTGCTGGTTAGAGAACAAAAAGCCAAATGGCATGGTTTAGATATACAGAAAATGGAAGATAATGATGCATGAAATAAACGGAGAAGAATTGAGGAAAATACTGGAAAGTGGAAGTGCAGAAAACAGTTTGACCCACCAGTGAGCCTAGTCCTATTTCTATGGAAATGAGCTCATTACTGCTAATTTTTTTTTTTTTTTAAGCTCCTAGTTGATTCGTGAAGTGCTTTTTGAATTCCGATAAGGGCTTCATGAATCACGGAAAAAAACCATTTGAACAAAATATCCAGAGTCAAATGATTACCAACTCCCATAGATTAATCAGCTGTCCGAGTACTTTATATAACAGAGCATGCACTAGGAGAGCCAGCTTTTTCCCCTGGTATCATAAGTCTGTAATGTTTCATTCTGCAAAGAAAAGGGATCATGCTTCTGAAATCTAATTCTGGATGGTTACTCCATCCAAGAGCCTATATTAAATAGGAAAGACATCTTTGAAATTTTGCCCCTGCTGTTTCCATGTTTGATCTGTTTTAAAAATCAGCATCATGAGAATTGGCCATAGAATTGCTTCTCATTCCTCAGAAATAAGAGCATCTGTGGTATTCATACAAACGGTGCTTTCACATTTGTAACCAAGTCAGTATTGGCTGTAGACACTCCTAAACAGGCAAGGGAAATGCCCGAGCGCCAGAACACTGGTTCTTCATAAACCTTCAAGATGCTGAAATAAAAATCAAATGAAGCAATGGATTTAAACAGCAAGTAAGCTTTATTTATTTTATAAACCCAGCAATTTTTAAGACTGTCTATAGACATGAACAGAGTACGTCTGTGACAGCCAGATTTTTAACCGAACAACACTGACTGACTTTACATGTTATACATACAGCAACTACACTGAACACCTTGTATAAATTCTCTAAATGTTTCAAAAAGAATGCCCTTGGCAAATTCTGTGACTGTCTGCTAATTTGCCCTGTACTAATTTTCAAAGTGTGCATAGGTCACCAGCATTCTCCAGCATGCATCTTGTAACAATGCACTTGCTAGAAATTACACAAAATAGATCTAATCCTGCTGCAGATTAAGTGCATTGTGTCTCTTTTCCAAAACATTTCACATTTTAGAAATGACTCTATATATCATACTTCAGATATGACAAAGAGAACAGAAATAACCAGTCCTCATCAGAGATGCACAGGCCATAGTGTCCTGCAAATGTGCATTCTTTAAACACTTACAGGACTCTGCACTGTTAATTTCAAACAATGGGTTAATTGACATTTGAAGTGCGAGTATTTGGACTGTGTTTTAAAAAATATCATCTAGAGAGGGATGGACATACACACGCACCATTCTGCAGTTATGACAGATCTTAGATGATTTTCATTTTAAGACCAACAGGAGGTTGAGAGATAAATTTCATGATAATATACATGAGGAATTACATTGGTATAAATTAGAAATAATTCAGCATATATGACTCCACTGAATTGGTACAGACTTAGACTGATTTAATTTTTATAGAATGCAGAATTAATTTTGGAAGAAGGTTATAAAGTTATAAAGCATTATGCTATTCAGTTGATAGCATTATTAATAATGCAAAGACAGTACTTTCATTGCATATGTTCCCATACATTTGGGCAAGAGTTTGTGAGACACCAAAGCTGCTTTGTTAAAATACTTCCAAGGTTTTCTTTTCGCATCTCGCATTTCAACACTTCTCAGGGCACCAGAAGCATAAAGAAATCAGCATTTGAAGAAAAACAAAGACAGAGGATTGATGTGGAAAAGGAAAATATCAAAAGCTATTTCTCTCAGCTGCGAACTCTTACGACAAAGTTGTAGAGGTGACTACAACTCTGGAGTGAAAGTGTGTGTGCTCTGCTTATGAAGTACAAACTGAAGGTCCAAAAGCACTCTGGTATTTCTGAGACCTTACACTCCCAGGCTTTTTAATTGCATCTTGATTTTTTATATTATTGATATCTCATTTCAGTTCCCGTTTCCCTCAAGGGAAGGCTATGGTGTAGGATGGAAGAACAATTTATTATTTTGGATTATTTAGAAAAAGATAAACAACAACAAAAAGATTATTTTCTCTTTGTTATTTATTTCCACTTATAGTTGGGAGTAATGATACTTCTTCCTATTCAGTTCTGAATTCAACATGATTAAACTCCCATTCAAACTGAATTAAAATATAGTAATATCATTACAAATTAACAAAGATCAGTATTCCCATATGCTAGGTACGATACAGACCTAGACCAACAAGTAGTTATCATTCAAAAATTTAAAGGACAGGGGAAGTAGGGGAAAATGACAAAAAAACAGAAGTATCTTGTTAACGCTGCCAATCAGAAATGGGAAAAAAAACCCTACTTTTTCATTCTTGTAATTATTTATAGGGGGTTCTTATAACAGAGAAAAGAATTCAAAAAGTGAAAACTGAAATCATTGGGAAGAGAGGGAGATGACCCTGGGAACGAAATTAAGAGTTTGAGGTAGAAATACTGTAAGGAAGGCTGCTGTAAGCAGAAGTCAGCACAAGTGAGAATGTCCAGAGAACAACCAAAAGTATTTCTGTTACATCTCAAACCAGGCTGTGCTCTCTGTGCTCCCTCTGATAGTTTTGGTTAGCCAAAACTATCCTCTTCCACAGCTGTGCTTCCTAGCTCCAGACAGACAACCCCATTTCAAGTCAGACTCATCATGGAAGCCCCCAAAGTTTTTAAAAAGGTACATGGAACTGAGTAATTTAATGTTTGTAATTGTATTTAAGTATACAAAAAATATTGAGCAGGTTGTATCACTTCATATTGTAAAGATAACATACAAAGTGCAAAGTTGAGTTAGAAGTTTGATTTACAGATTGCACAAATGCTATTTGAGTGACAAAGGTCACCTGTCAAAATAATTTATAGTTCCTTTCCTTACTGAAATTCTTCAACTGTAGGCTCTTTTGTCTAATTTTGTTTTAAGGGTAAGAATGATGTAATGCAGAGAATTCCAGTTATGCAGCTTCATATAATATATAAGGTTCAATCATTACTATGGAAAGCAAGATAGCCCAGTTCTGCTGAAGAAATTTCACCAGCAGAAATCCACTTTGTGAAATCCTACCCAGCACAATACAGTAACCAGAAGAACAGGATCCAAGCACTCTTTGCACGGCTATAGCCCTTCGTCTCTCCAGCAATTTAAGTAGCTGGACCTTACTCTCCTATTTGCCTGCACTTTTTTACTAGTATTACATATTAGTTTGCCTTTTTCAACAAACAGCCATTTGACTGAGTAGGCATCATACTTTTACCATTTTGGTTTCAGTATTTTAAGAACACTAAATCATAAAAAGTTACATTAAAAAGAAAATGTTTTTTGTTTTCTCCTAGTTAAAAAAAATTAAATCATACAAAAATGTGAATGGGTCATAATCCTTTATCCCTTTTTCTCTCCAGGCTAGAATCTGGACAGGAGGCAAACTCATATGGGAACCCGAGCTTTGGCCAAACAACCTATAAAGCTGGTTGTGACGTGGGCTGAGAGTGACATTGTCATTTACCTCCCAAGAGCAGCACTTAACTTCCTCGAAGGAGGAATGCAGTTGCCATAATGCAGCTGTCCAAACCCACTGTTTCCTGATGGCTACAAGTATTCTCTAGTGTTATCGTTTACCAATAAACACCTAACTAGCCACACGGCACAAGTTTCGCTTATTTAGACCTACCAGGTGACATTAAGAGACTTGATGCAAACAGAGTGAATAGGTTCCTAGTACCCCTTTTGTAGGTAAGAAAGCATTGCATGGACACTGCATGATTACAACGCGTATTGAAAGAGACATGATGCCTGGATAAGGCAATCTTCGTGTTACAATGTGGTTTGTGCTATAACATATTTGATAGCTCTGCCATCACAGGTCTCAGTAAAGAAGCTGTGGTTGCTTCAAAGAGTCATTTAAAAAATTATCCATGCTACATTAACATGCCACAAAAATAAAACAATAGAGCTACTTATTCCCACTTAGCCAAGATAACACTACTTATGTGTCCATAAAGAGCAGCTGCAATGCTTGGCCCATCCACAATATTCCAGTCTACTACATGCTGTACACAAGCTAGAAACTCTTTATTAAAGAAATATTTACAGAGATGCCTCAATGGTGTTTCTTAGCTGTGTGTATGCTGCATATTATTCTTCCAGATTCCCTTTTTTCCCCCCAGGATAGACATATTCATGTTTGCATTTTAAAAAATCATATAGCAATCCATGGTCAGTCAATATAAAACCACCAGAAAGATATCATCATTGATCCAAAAACACAGCCCTGATAAAGTTAGTGCCCTGCGTGACTACAAAGACTAAGCAAGCCAGTACTCAAGTGGTTTTCCTTTTAATTGTATTGTGCCTTCTCTATCCTCCTTAGGAACCAAAAAAAAATTCTGCATTGTCAGTCTCTATGCCCTCTCCCTTTGTGGATTAAAAAGCTCTACTGTAGTATATTTACACTTCTTAAACAAGCATGCTGAATTAAGAGCATTTATTCAAAACCTTTTTCCTGTAATACTGATTAACAGTACTTTCATCTAGAAAATTTTAAACACATGTTTTACTTTTCATCATATTAAAGTTGACAGACCTCCTTTATCAGTACTTTAATTAACAGCAGGTAAGGGAGGCAAAGTGAGTATGACATGCTATTACTTCTGCTTGATTTAAAGTCTGCTTGTGAGACTTTCTCTCAATTCGTAGTTGAAATTGTCTTATCTCATACATTCCCAGGATTACTGTTTCATGTAAATGTCATTTTTGCTGTCCAAAACATTAAAAAAAACCCACACCAGTGCGATATAACTACTGTCTCTTTCTGAGACATATGAGGGAAGCTGTATGCTTTTGATCAACGACAAGATCCCAACTTCAAAGTAACACCTCATCTGTAAATATATTACACAGTACTCTTAGTAAAGAAAGGGGGACTCCTTGATTTCAAATAACCTAAGGCTAATACCGTGGGATTTGCCTGCATTCGCTGAGTTTAATCTTACTCCTCTGAATACTTACAGAAAATTAGACAAAAAGATTTTAAAGACCCTGGGTTCTAGTCTCCTCTTACTTATATAAACCTGATAGACCGTAGTCCAATACTTCATTGGAAGGACACCCTGCTTATTGTGGACCGAGAGAAGAATGTGGAAAAATTACAAATTTCAGAAGCATCAGAGATTTTTTTTTTTAAACCTAAGTCTTCCTTCCAATGACAGAAAGCAGTGGCTATATATCTGCAGATGCTCTACCATTAATTTGATTAGGATCTTCCAATATTTTTTGTATCACCATTGGAGATGTTTTCATTATTTCTTTCATTGCTCCAGTCTAGAAAAGCAAAATAAATTCCGGATTACCTTCAACAGCTTTGAAGACGTTGGGAAAGGACATTATTTCATAATATGCTAATCAGCATGTACCATGGTGGTATCAGATCATACAAATAATATTAACTATTTAAGAGCCAGCTACAAGGCTAATAAATGCACATGCAAAGAAACAGTTTTGAGTGGGCACAGAGGGGTCAGTTTTACCATAAACTGACAGTATAATGAACAGTGTGAGCATGCAGATATCACTCTTGCCTGTATGTAGTCAACAGGAAGCAACCTAAGACACTGAAATCAATGTCACTTTTCTGCACAAAACCTTTTTTCTCCAGAAGAGAAAAAAAAAAAACCACCATAATTCAGTGACCTGGGTATGGTTTATAAATCATATTAATTTCATTACATCTTAAAAAAAAAAAATCAGCTATGTGAAAGAATCAAATTTTGGTTTTCAGAATTCTAAATGTTGAGGTCATTTTAAAGCGTCCTGTTGTTTTACTAAAACTTCTTATGTCTCTCAAAAGTAGAAACAAAAAATTGCCATTTACCTGAAGTGAAAGTTCAATATGCTAGAGAAATGTAGAAGCTGTTATTTCTAATTAGGGATTAAAACCTCTTGAATGTTCAAGCCTGTTAATAAGCTGAAACAAGTCTTTGTTTCTGCCGTATTTACTCTCAAGGTGTGCATCTTCTCATTTTCACTAAATGTATTTGCTGCAGTAAATGCATAGCAAAAAGAGCTCAGAGTTCCTTCTCCGGATTTTAAAAGGATCGGTTCCTCCTAGGTTTCCACACCAATATTTTCACTACTGAGCAAAGCATAATCCTTAGCCAGAAATTTAGCATCACTCCCCATCTTCTCCTTCCTTCCCATACAGCTTACAAAGGGTTATCGTGACGGGCAAGAGCAGCAAATCTCTCTATGATCTCCAAGGTGTGCTAAGCTGCACGCATCCATATTGCAGTGCTCAGCTGGGTCCACCTCCCATCACACCCTGCAGTACCTCACAACCTGCTCTTCAGGAGAGACAAAAACTTAAGCAACTTGCTCTCACTACGTCAGCAGTAATATAATTGCATTAGGGACGTTTGGGCTGTATAATAGAAGATGTAGCCAGGAATGTACAGCCCCAGCATTTCCTAGCATCTTCACATCACAAATAAATGCTTGTTTGTATTTGTGCTATGCATGTGTGTCTGAGACTTGTGTCCAAACCACAGACCTGTCCAAGGCAAAAGACCTAAGGCAAATTTGACCCAAACAAGGTGGTTCCCATCCTTTCTGTACCAGCATTGCTATTCTAAAGTAAAACTTTTCTCAATGTGAAAAATGCAGATCATGTGGCAGCTTTCTTGTTAAAGATCTGCTGGAGACTAACAGCCATAGAACAAGCCAACACAAGCCAGTAAGTCCTACAACATTTATATAAAATGTGAACCTATAAAGATGTTCTCAATTTACACAAAACCAGATCAGACACTTTCCAGGACTCGTGCTGTAAAGACCTGAGAGTCACTGTTTGTGCCATTAGCATGGAATACGTATCCTTTAATATGCTTGGTTGCATCTTGCCATCTCTATACTACTGTCTTGCAGTGAAACTCCCACAACTTCTTGACGGGTGAAAAATTAAATAGTATAGCAGGCATAGAGGGAATTTGCAGTTTGTACAAGCTCAGATTTAACTGAAAAGCTAAAGGCATACCTGGAAACACTTTTAAAATATATAAAATTCATGAATACTTTTCAGTTTGTGGCTGAGGCATAAATATGTGTAATGAGCATGTAACAGACATCTTATCTCCCAGCATGGATATATATCTGCTGCTTCAGTCTCCCTTGGAAGCAGAGTGATTTAATGTGCTTTGCTTGGTAAGTCACCCTCTAGCAAAATAAATTTGATTTCTGCTGCAATCAAAAGAATTTAAACAAAATCACCTATCAGCTCTCCCTAGGTTCATTTATGCAAACGTCCATTTCAGTCTTTATTTTCAATATAGAGAAATTAAAAAAGGTTTGAAGCAATCTTTATGATTCCCTAAGGCTAGCTGTGAAGACTAGTCTTAGATGGCCACATCTTTCACATGCATCATATTTCCTGAGTCTATGGTATATGCAGCTCTCTATGAATAGTCACTTTCCCAGTTATGCTCATTTGCATCTCTCTGTCTTCTAGAAGCAAAGGTCTACCAAGCAAAGGAAAGACAGGGGACTCTGTGTTCCCTACCACTCTCCCACCATGCCCTGCATATGCCATAGTCAGAAATTTCCAAGTGCGTCAGTCTCCAAGTAAATAAAGAGCGGCAATGTGCTATGAAACAAAATCAGCTTTTATAAGATATATTTTTAATTATAAGCCTGTAGTTAAGTTTTAAATAATTGCTCCAGCAAATTCGTAGGCCCAGCATCGGTGATCATTCAGCAGCAGTATGGAATTGCAGAGATGCTAGACATTCTTAATTTCCCTTTCCTTGTATAATGACTCACTGCTTCATGCATCACATATAGCGCATGAAAATCATTGCAAAACACACCCTTTTACTCAACAAAGTATGTTTTTAACCAACCTGCTCTTTACACAATATTCAGACCAACAAAAGTAACCTCCTGCTACTTTCTGTCATATGATGTTTAAACAATAGAATCTGAATATTTTCCATGAAAGAGAAATTAAAAATCATATTTCTTAATTCAGACACGCAGGATCTGCACACTTATTAATCCAGTGTAATAGTATCGTGTAACCATGATTTTTCACTAGTCATTAGTGAAGAAAATTGTCTAGCAACCACTGAATGCTCGCACAGAACAGGTCACGGTTATCTTTGTCCATTAATACGCTGCTGTCATAATGATAAAATGCTAAAATCAATGACATTTCTATGGATATCTGATAAAAAGAATAAGCTTCTTTTTTCAGCTACATTACTAAACAAATTATTTATTCCACTCTATTCACATAGTTAATATTAAACAGCATTTCTAATACATTTTAGACAAATAATGTTGAAAATCTTGTCTCCCATTTGAAACTGTAGAACTTTCTAAACTGCCTAAACTTAGCAGCTCCTATCGTTGTACTTGTTCACGAATTTTCAAAAAAACTTACAAGGTGCTCAGACAATACTGATTCGGCGAATGTTTCACAGCACTATGTTAATTTCAGCAAATTTACAACTTCAGGATGTACTAACACGTATTTTACTCCAGAATGAGGGAGACTTACCTGTCCAGAGAGATCATGTTGTGCAGGTAACTGGAGGAGGTCAGAGCCCAGCTCTAAAGCAAGGAATTTGAACCTGAAGTCTTGCACTGAGATTCTCAGGGTCTGGTGTCTGACAACAAATTCAAAATAAGGTATCATCAAGATCATGAAGGAAATGGGAGCTAAGGCTCTCGGAGTTGTAGGATCCTCCATCCACAGAAAAAATATCCTCTGAAATCTGGAAACTGTCTAGGATCTGCAGAAACTGGAGGCTGAGAAGTCTATGAATACTGAAGTCAGTCAACTCTGTTTCAGTTCAGAAAACTAAAGCTGAAGTAGCTAGGGTTTTGTTTGACTGATTGTTTATTTTGTTTAATACCTGTTATTCTAAATGTTCCTCCCACAAAATTCTTAACAATTCCAGTTAATGTTGTGAATCATACTGAAAACTTTTCCTAAATTAATTTTCCCCAGAATATATCTACTAAAACTTGGGATTTCTCCTTCGAAGAGAGACACTATATTGGAAAAATGAGGTCACTGACTTGCTTCCTCATTGAACATTTGAGAATCAGGCTTCCATTGCCTAGAAATTCAATACCAGTCAAGTAATTTTCCCCACCTCTCAAACATCTCATACTCCACCTCGCTGTAACAATGAAATAAGAATGTACCTGACATTTTCCACAAGTATGCTGCATCTGTTTTCATATAATATTTTACCCCCAATTTGGGTTACAAATTAGCTTAATTGTGCCAAATTATCAGCAGGCCATCTTTCGCTTAAAATCTTTTTCTTCCCTCTACTGTCATTTTTACTGGCAGCTCAGCAGATAATTTTATGCTACTGCAGTTACACAAGGCAGATTCTAATATTGATCTGAATTTTCCCCTTGAATATGATTTGCATTCTTAGCCTGATCTTTTTTTTTTTTTTTCTTCCCATAGAACATGATTTACATTCTTATGTCTGGCTGCTTCATTTTAAAGCCATCTTGAAAAAGTCTCTTTCTAATCATCCTTCGAAATTCATATGGGAATAACTCTTCCTACCAATGCTTAGGAGAGGAAAATCTCAAATAAATTGATGCTATTCTTGCAGGCTATAATGACTGGAAACTGTATTTGTTGATGGAAATTAGAGACTTTTTTTTATAGCTTACTAATAATCTAGCTCTGGGACAGCTAATTACTAGGGATTGTCATGTCTGAATACTGAGGAAGTGCATTCAATCTTCCGGCTGGCCTAAATAGGAAAAAAACAGCAAGATCAGCCAAAGACCATCCTTGTGGCATAGTAGTCTCCAGTATAAAAACTTGTTTTGCATAAAGCAAAACAGATACATTTTCCCTGGATTGAACACAGGTAGGTTGGGGAAAACTAATTTCCCTGTAACCATGGCCTATTTCCACTTGCCTTCCCTACCCATTGCACATGTGTTGGAGGGGGCATATTCGTTCAAGCGTATGAACATGGCCTCACTCCTTTTGGCCTGTTGGACACCCTCTGGACTTGCTTTCAAGGCTAGCTCATCTTTCACGAGACACAGAATTGCACCATTCAGATGACACAATCCATTATATCTGACTATCAAAATGAAGGGGGAACTAATAAAATTGAAGTGTTTAAGTCTCATAAATTTTGCCCAAATTTAAAAGTACATCTGCGACAAGGATCAGTGATACCTACGTTCTCAGTTGTTCTTCCTAAGTTCATTCACTTTGCTATCTCAGTTTCTAAAAGCACCTATTTTTTTTAATTTTTCTTTTAATATGAAAAGAAAGGTGCCTTCCCAAAATTCTTTGTTAGGTCTGAATGACAAAAATTAATTTACCTTGCACTGTTATCCCCTTACCATTATTACACTCATCTTTTTCCACATACTCTTTATTCACTAGAGGTAGTAAATATTATAGTTCCTGAACACAGCTGACATATGACAGTTACCCAAAAACACGGGAAGAGGAGGAATAGGAAACCACATTTCCCTAGCATTTTTTGTTGTGGAAGTATTGTATCACACTGGAAAGACACAACAGAGACTTTTTGTACTTCACTATTCTATTTGGTTTTAAGTTTATTATTGTAATGCATCATATGGGAAAAAGAGACTGTTGTGCTTTAACCCCAGCCAGCAACTAAGCGCCACACAGCCGCTCACTCACTTCTCCCCACACCCAGTGGGATGGGGGAGAGAATCGGAAGGAAAAAGGTAAAACTCGTGGGTTGAGAGAAGAACAGTTTAATAGAATAGAAAGGAAGAAAATAATAATGATAATAATAACAATAATAAAATGACAATAATAATAAAAGGATTGGAATATACAAAACAAGTGATGCACAGTGCAATTGCTCACCAGTCGCCAAATGGTGCCCAGTTAGGTCTCGAGCAGCGATCGCCCCTCAGGCCAACTCCCCCCAGTTTATATACTGGTCATGACGTCACATGGTCTGGAATACCCCTTTGGCCAGTGGGGGTCAGCTGCCCTGGCTGTGTCCCCTCCCAACTTCTTGTGCCCCCTCCAGCCTTCTTGCTGGCTGGGCATGAGAAGCTGGAAAATCCTTGACTTGGTATAAACGCTAATTAGCAACAACTGAAAACATCAGTGTGTTATCAACATTCTTCTCGTACTGAATCTAAAACACAACACTATACCAGCTACTAGAAAGAAAATTAACTCTATCCCAGCTGAAACCAGGACAGAAACTGTCAGATTTTAGGGAACTCCAGATAGGACAGACTCAGGCATACGTGCATGTTGAGTGCATCATCCAACACCAAACATTTGACTTGATCTTGATTACTTTAAAATTCCGCTAAGATGCCAGCATAAGAATTGTAAATATATACTAAAACATTGCATTTTGCACCATACACAATATTTTCCTGGGGCTGAAAGGAAAAGACAGTACTAATGACAGAGGTTCATGTTGCTTAGAGTATTATTGACCAATGCACATTTAAGTGATAGGTAAAAATAGAAAATCTATGGCATATTTCCTGCTTGTATTAACTGAGTACTACTTTTTCCAAGTCATTTGAAGTTCAATTCATCTTTAAATAAACAAAAAAAGATATTAGTAAATTTTAATAAGTTCCCCAACTATTTTGAATCATTAACACTTACACAGGTCCTCCCGCTAAGCTCAATTCCCCATTCATACCTGCCTTTACCTACAAGCAGAAAAGATGGGTGGGCCAGAGAGGAGTTGCGGCTCTATACTTTGCAAAAGGAGGGAAACCTGCCCCGGAATGGTGATTTTGGGGGACTGGCAGAATATCTTTTGCATCATCAGAAGCTGCATCTCAGTGGTGCTCCTTTCAGTTGTAACCTCTGTCAGGCCTCTCATCCATCAACAATTTGAGTGGTACCATTTGCCAGAGGAACCTGCAAATCCAGAGTGTTTACCTAAGCCACTTTCACTGCGGAACATGCCCTTAACCAGACCACAGAATTGCAGCACATGCATTTAGGTGGGATTTCTTCATAAAACAACAACTCCGGGCATTTACAGGACAATTACTTTTGCCATGAAACAAATTATTATACAATGCAAGGTATTCAGAATTTAGTCCATCACTAGAATTAATGAGGTGACCTTATGTAGCATTGCAATCTACAAATTACACATCTGAACTAAATCACATTTGCCTGTGCTATAATTTATCAGGCTTTGGAACTTGCTAGGCCTTGTATTTGCCCAAATAGAGCTGAAGCCCAAAGTTAATAGCTTAGTGACCTTACACTCCATATACAGTAAGTTAAGAGATGTAGAAAACTTTAGAGGTTGATTCAGATCTACGATAAGACAAATCACTCTCTAGAGAGGCCTGAATTACCTTCTGGAGATGTCTGTCTCTTTGTTGATTATAAAGCAAGTGGATGATGATTAAGCTCCTAACCTGTGCAGTTAGAAGGGATGAATCTCTACCTGACCATTCTTGGTCCTATGCCAAATTGGGCCTTTCAATCTGTAACATATTTTACATCACCACTTTATTAATGATCGTGTCAATATGCTCAGAGTCTTTACCAAGACAAGAGAATCCAATGCGCAATATCAGAGTATGTTCAATGGAGTTTAGCTTTTTCTTTATAAAAATCACTAAAAGAAACATGCAAGTATTTAGTTAGGACTACACTACATAACGTTTCTGATTGTTCCATATATGTAACTTCTTATTACTGTTCTGATTATTAATCTATTTCTTTGTTGATGTTATGCTTTTTGACCTGTATTCCCACTTATGAAGTCTTTCTGTTCCTTTCTGTTCTTCCAGAGCAGTTTCTTGGTGTTCTTTAAGCTGTGGTAGGCCATTAGTCTGTGCTTTTGTTTCCTGGTTCTGTGCTACCTCTTAGTGGATGGAGGTCATATAGATTTTTTAATTTTATTTTCTATTTTGAGATGCTTGCTTTCCTCATTATTTGAAGGTGTTAAGTAATTACTCTCCTCTTCTAGCTATCATAACACAATTAATGGGCTGATTTTCTACAGAGGTCAGTCCTTTGAACAAGGTAGTACAATCATGGGAATAGAAATTAAGCAAGTTAGCTACCCTGATTTCTCAGTCTAAAGAAACTGCATATTTCTGAAAAGGCTTTCAACCTGTTAATCATATTAGCAGAGGGATCTAATCCTCTGAAATACTGATTGCTCCTCAATACTTCTTTTTTGTACTCCATACTGCCCCATTAGTGCCTTTTACATTCAGCATCCTCCTTTGTCCAATAACACCCTCAAGTAATCAATTCTTTCCTGTGTTCTGTATTTTATCAATGAAAATATTACAGAACAGGGAGAATAGGAACCTAAATATGCACTATTAAAACCAAACAGAAATCCTATCATAAACAGATAACCTTTGGAATTGATTTGTTATAAATCTAAATTTAATATCCTCCAAAGTTATATTTTTATTTGTGTTTGTATCATGTAAGTATTTGTTATTTGGCACTGGTGTGAAAGATTCATTTGTTAACAGCTTTTATCAGCTATTTCAGTTCCTTAAGCATCTTTGGAAGATGGCTGTGCTTTATACAGCTAAGCTCTTTTGTTGATGAGTGAATTCATATGTCATTTCATACACAATTTTTATTTATTTTATATGTCTATATAGAGAGATAGATATAAAATACTAGAAGTCCAGCAGCTACTTTCACCTGGAAATGTAGACTTGCCATTTGTATTGTGTGCATTGGTTTGTTAGGAAATCCAGGGACTCTGGAAGAGATTTAATCCATGCAGTTGGTAGTCTCCAACGTCAACACATCTGCATCAGTAGCACACCAATGCTTTGCCAAGAATTAAAATGTCGAAAGTCTTATGGCACTTCTGAAACCATCACCAACACTGAAGCAACAGATTTGACACTTGAGATTACAATTACGTGAGGGGAAAAAACATAACCCTTTTCAAGACCAGGGTAACATGGGAATAATTTCAGAAACAGCTCTTAATTTTATATGATGCATGTATGATATGCTTATGGATAGAAGATAGGATCTGAGGCCCCAGTAACTAAATATTAATTTTCAAGATCTTGAAAAGTCTTTCAAGTGCTCAAAAGCCTGCTGCCGTTCACCTTGTAGGCTGTATGGAAGTGTCTATGTGTTATACAACATGACTATATTAGCAGCCCAAGGGCAGACTAGAATCTGTCAGTTGAAGGAGTGAATTCTCTTCTTAAGGCAAATACATAACTGCTGTTAGTATCAGGATTCTCACTAATATGCCACAAGAAAAAGGGGTTGACTGGAGAAGAGAGGTGTGAGAGACAAGGCACAGGGTTATCTGTAAGATATGCAGTGATAATTTTGTTCTTGCAGAAAAAAAGGAGAGAGAAGAGTTAGGAATTACTAGATTAGAAGACATTTAATAAGCTTCACAGTAGAAAAGAAGAGAGTATGTAGAGGATGCCTTCAGTATGAAAAATAAATTAGGTTTGACACATGAAGTGGTTAAGTCACTGAAAGATAAGCTATCTTAATTTGGAAAAAGCTATGAACACTGGGTATATTTCCTAAAAATCATTTCACTCTGCTCTAACAGTAGCAAACATGCTTCTGGGAGGTGCAGTTAGATCTGTCACAGCTTCAAATAATTACCTTCTAATGCTTGGCCTCCTCCTTTCTTACCTTCTCAAGGCAGAGCTTGCTTGTTTGCACACATCCATCCCAGTGCAACTTGTTCCGGTTCTATTCCTAAATTTCATAGATATGACCACAGCCTAAGAATAAGAGGATATTAATTAAACAAGAATATCAGTTCAACTGACATGAGGTCAAGCAAGGACTCCATATAGGCTTGTATGACCAGAGAAAGACAAAGGGAAAGAAACACCTGGCTTCTGATCTGAAGGCGACTTTCTAAAATCTCAAGAGATTGAAAGGAGGTTGGGAGAGCTTATAGCTGAACTGCAAAACCGTACTAATGAATGCCTTAAAAAATACACAACACAAGGCAGAGGTAGGCACAGAGCGTGAAGTGAAAGAGCACAGAAATGTTAAAATGTTCTCCCAACAAGCCCCATAATCATAAATACAGAGCAACAGAGAATTTCATATTTAGACTTATTCAAGTTTTCTGAGTCATAAATTAGCACTTTTAAGAGCTTATCTTTTTCCCAATTGACTTTAATCAAGTGTTTCAGAAGCTGGAAAATGTTTTAAGTGAATAGAGGTCTTAAGCAGAGAGCCCAGGGAACAGAATAGCATCTATTTTGTACTCTCTTTCAATGTTTTTGATTTGCTTTTTTTCTTTGTTGTTGCGTTTTTATGGTTTTCAATACAAGTGAAGCACCACAGCTGTAGGTTTCACAAATAGAGAGAGTCGCGCAGGCAGAAATAGACCCTTGCGGGGACAAGTTCAAGCAAAAATTTAAAATCATTTTCTTGACAGTGTCAAGCTGATGATCTTTTAAGTCTTCACTTTGCTATGATCTCTAATGCACTTTGTGTAGACAAGAGACTGATATTCTCTAAATGACAGAATCCCTTCATTTTCCAATATACTGTATGAAAACACAGTCACTTTTACTTTTTAAATAATACCTCAAGAAAAAAAAAATCAACACACTTCATAATACATGTCTTAAAAGGGTTTTAGCCAAATGAACTCAGGCAACCCTTGCTAAATTTTAAGGGAAATGGTCTTTGAAAATTTTATTAAAGTCTGCCATGAAACAAGCATACCCTGTCTGTATCTGTACGGCAATGTCAGAGGCAAATCTTGCAGAATATTGCCTCACAGCAGGCTCATGAAGTATTTGCTCTAGTTATCAAATATATTGAATCATATCTAAATATGATCTCTTTAACATACTGTCATTAGAACTTTCCCAAAGTGCCTTACAGTGCCTATTTAATTATCATCTCACACATCTGTCTACTCTCCCCATATCACCTACTGTAAAATACTACTGCCTTCCTCTCCTTTGTTCTGGAGCTGCAAGCCATATGAAGCTGAAGCCGTAAGAACTGTCTTTCTCACTTTTGCCTCTAAATGTCTATACTTCTACCGTAAGGTCTTAACAAATTTAATTAATATCAGCAAATAATAGGAAATTAATGCTTGCTACTGATATGTAACGTGAGAGCTATCAGCCTAGCGTTCGCCCAATATGACACCATGTTACGAACCTTCAAACTGAACTAAGCTGATGGCAGCCAGCCTAGGGACTGATCGGCTGGATCCAAGAAACCATGGGCTTCTCCACGCACGTTTCTGTCGGTGTCGTGACAGCCCGTGCTCTCACTCTCTTTAAAATGTGATTCCTCAGAACGACTGAAAGCAGCAGCACTGATTGTGCACGTGAATGCAGCCAGCCCGGCTACTGAATGGAGACCCGGGTCTCCCTGCTGTGCGGCTGCTCGCTCTTCCTCCAGCTGCCTTGTTTCAGAAAGAGCAAAATCCTTCATGGGCCTCCCGCGCCGACAGCACAGCCACGGGAAGCCGGTTTACCCAGAGATGCAGTGCTCACCAAGGGCACTCAACATTTTTCTCAGAAGCTCTCAGAGGTGTAATCTGTGAAGATGGAGCCTGTCACTTAAGCAGAATAGACCGTTACAATTTTGGATGAGACATGACAGGTTTCCACACGTCTGCATGCTCCTCTGCGTGTGCAATCACCTTGAGCATTTTACACAACAGATCAAGCTCTGCTTGATCAAACTCCCAAACCAAACTCCCTCTTTGCCCAGACTGTGTTTTGCCTGACCAAATTATTCAGGATTTTGCCTCAGTCTGTCTCCCACACAAGCGAGAAAATTTAGAAATCAGGTGACATCACGTTTGCACTCACTTTTTATGCTACTTGAGCATTACCAGGAAACAACTCCTAAAACTAAGGAACTAATAGTGAAAAATCATTATTATTACAAAACAACTGTGTCTTCTAAAACCTTACCCGTAACACTACTTTTGAAAATGTTACTTTCTCAAAAAATATAACGTCTTTCATTAACTTACGGGAATAAAAGGTACAGAGCTGACAAGACTAATGACAAGGCAGTTCAATGCAGTCACAGTGCCCAATGGAGATTAGGTTATCAGAGTTCCAACACTGACTTGAGAAATGTCTTTTGAAGTCATTATGGTTTAACAATTAATAGAAAGATTTGTTTGATAGCTAGATGCAGCCAGATAAAAAAGACATTCAGTTCCAATTACCCATTATGTTGACTGCAACAGATTAACAGCATACTTTGAAGCATTTTTATATCCAAACGTGTATGATTGAAAGTGAAAAAATTCAATTCACCAACTTCACTACATTTAAAAAAGAATACTGAGTTCTCTTTTAATAACAAATGTGCAAATAATCCTGACTTTGAACTGAAAGGATGAAAGATACAAATCAAAACCTGGGAATCAGTGATGATCATTTTCTATTTTATCAATTTTAATACTTACACAATATTCCTATGATGGTTTTCAAATATTTTATATTGCCTGCACTGGTATATATTGAACTAGATAGTAAATGTTCATCCCACTGAAGTCAATGGAAAAAATCTTTTTTCTTATTGAGAGTTTTTCTTTATTAATTGGGTCTCTTGATCCTGACCCTGTTAATTGTTAACAGCAAAGGGATCAAGAGACCTGGGACTGTGTCTGATCTGAGTTACAGCTATTGAACGTGCTCTGAATATTTCATTATAAGACTTAATTTTGCACCAAGAGACAACTTGAAATAGCTATTATGTTTTCTTACCTGTACTTCCCATTGAATGTTTAATGCTTCTCTCACTCCTTTCTTCAAAAATGCCTCAAATTCACACCAACTTGGTTTTGAAACTTTTCCTATTTCAGAAAATTTAGAATGGACTGATATTTCTATTGCAAATTTCTCTTAAAGTGCCATTATTAGGTGAGTGTTCAAGTTTTTAAAAACTATGGAGCTTTTAATATTAGAATAATTGATTTATTTGATTTTTCTACTATGTGCTCTGTGTATTTCATTATATTTTTTTTTTGGCTTACTGCTTTTATTTTCCAAGTGCTTCCCTAGTAGGAATTTTTTAATTTAAAAATTGGTTTTGTTAATATGTAATTAGATTGGCTGATTATAGAGCTAGCCTTAATTAACTTCTATTCAAATTCAACTAGTGAAAGCTAACTTTCCATAGCCCTCAATGAAGCTGCAATTTTTTTTTCCCCCATACAGACTTGAGAATTACTTTGGTGAATGAGTATGTGCTTTTAAGGAGAAATAACATGATCTGTGTATTTGTAGTGGACAGTTTTTCATAAATATTCTAAATATCTGGTAATACAAAGTCATATATAAATCACTGTAGGCTGAAAATAATGTCTTATCTGGCAAGTAATAGAGGATGTGGAGCTACAAACACAAATTTTTCAAATTTTGGAATTGGTTCCCATTAATTGAAGTACATTTTTTACTACCTTGTTATTTGTCAACTTGTTAATTACATTTTTATTTTTCTGAGTCAGTCACAACAGCTATCCACTTCCTTTGAAAGATAAAAGTTGGTCTTTTTTATAAATTTGTTTGCCTCAGGTTTGAAACCTTATAGAAAACATCAAATATTCCAACACTTGACAATAAAATCAGAAGTGGCAGTTTGGAATATTTATTCTAAAATTATCAAAAAATTCTTTGATGCATACCTCAATAATTATTTAGTATTTTACGCTTATAAATATGTTTCTTTGCCTTACAGATGCAATGAAAAACTCTTAAAAGATATTTCAAATGAATAATTCAAACAATGACTGACAGTATAATTGTTTATATTTTTTCATGTTGGCACATTCACTTTATTCCTTCACTTTATAAACCAAGTTATCACTCTCTGTGATATTTATAAAAGTTGAATAAATAAAAGAAACTTTGTAAAGAGGTCTTGTCACTTCTTTTACACTGTATTTGCTAATCTGCTCCCATTATTTTAGTTCTTTAGTTGACAGCTTCTGGTACCACTTGTATACCACCTTTGATGGGATTTTAGCTATACTAAGAAAATACATAAGCACTGGCAATTAAATTGCCTTATCAATTTTCTGCAGCTTATTAAATTGTTTTATTGTAAAGGAAGATTAGTGTCTTCAGTACAAACAGGAAAATACCTAAACAGGAGTCCATGGATTAAAGCTGTGATATCTTGTACAAATCCACCTTCTGAATGAATTCTTAGAGAGATAGAAGTAAATTGAAGTGGGAATGTAAGGAAATGAAATAAAATCACAACCTGAACAAACAAGAATTAAAATACTAACATGAAATTGGAAAATATTTCATATGCACAGAAGAATCTCTTAAGAAATGAACTAGGCATCTTGTGAAGCAAAACAGTCTTATATTAAAAAAAAAAAAAAACTTAATAAATCCATAAAAAACAGGACAGCGATAAAGCTACAAAGAGAGATTACAAACTCACTAAGAAAAAAAATCTGCTTGGGGCAAAACAAAAAGACATAGGCAGATATAAGAACAAAACAAACAACAGTAGCAAAGGAGCAGCTAGGAAGATAGGAAATGGAGACCAAGACACAGAATTATGGCTTACAAGGACAGAAGGGACTTTGAAGTTATGAGCTTGGCAGCAGCGGCAGAAGCAGCAGCTCATATAAAAAACGAAATATGGATGGAGGTGCTTTCATGTCAGCAAAAGCAGCCTCTCCTTTTACCCTTATTTCCCTGTATTGTATTAATGGGTATGGACCAAATTCCATTCAGACTAAAGGGTAATTCCCAAGCTGAGGATGCCGCACACAGCTTCCATAATATACTTTTCACAAAGCCCACGTGACTAGTGCCATTCCTTACATTGTATCTTAAATTACATTTTGAGTCTATAACTACTCCAGCTTCCCACAACTATCCCACAGCGCAACACCAGATTTGAGAAATATACAGGCTAGGTTAGCTAGTATGTGTGTGAAGCAGTACAGGCAATCCAACACAAAGATGTCAAGTTATGAACTCATGTTATTCAGAACATAAAAGTAAGATTCAAATTTGACCACTGGAATCACTAAGTGGAAATTTGAATTAGATCAATATCTAAGTCTATGAGAGAGGCTTTTGACAATAGAGTTTTTAACTCAACTGTCACAACATTGTCAGTTGCCTAAAAAAATTTAACAAGTATTTCTGAAGGTACTTTTTCTAAATAAAAGTCTCACCTTGGAAAAACACAGCCTAAGAAATGCTTAACTCATTAACTATTGGGAGACAAAGTCATACGCTATGGCTGTAAGGAAGCTGAATGAATAGTTGAATTTCAGCAAATCAATTATGTTTAAAACAGGATGAAATTTTAAAGGGGGAAAAAAAAAAACCCACTACCAAAAAAAATCTCCTGGGATCAATGCCACCTTCCTAGTTTTCAGCCAGACAGTTATGTTTAAAAATATTTTGTTCAGAATTCAGACATCTGCTTTACTATGTGTTTGTTTTGCAGGTTTTGTGGTAGAGGGACTGGCAAGGGATGAGGTCTGCTGTTTAAAATTCTAGGCTGCCTCTACCTTCTTTGCTTTCAATTTATTGACTTATTTAACTGATTGAGAAAGATATTTTAAAACTTGCTACGGTCTCACTGTAATTCCAAATAAAATTAAGTATGTGCTTAAGTACTTAATAGAATGAAAGGAACAGTCACTCTACTATTTGCTTTTTTGTTTACTGTAGACTTGTACTGAACTCAGTTCATTGCTTTTCAAAAAACGTACATAGAAAACTTTGTTAATTCAATTAAGGAGCTGAAAGGATGCAATAAGGCAAGGCAAAACATCATCCACGAAATATGTAACTTCTTTCTTTTTGTTGCAGCAGCATTCCAAGGCAAAAGGACACATGGTCAAAGGGTGGCTATCATTTATAGTACCACTGCATTCTGGGGAAAAGCCTTTTAGACTGTCTTGAGTTCCGAAAGAAAGTAAGGTCAAAGGGCAGAAGGTTGCTTAAATTGATCTCTAACTACTAACACAGGAAAGGAGGAATGTACTGGAGAAAGGGAGAAGTCAAAACAAATCTAAATCAGAGGGATTTATATGTCGGTAGCAAACGAAGCTGCCATAAAACCTTGCCTAGTAAGGGTATTAATATAAGTGCATATTGCTCTGTTGTGGAGGAACATGTTCCTCTCTTAAAAGCTAAGAACTTCACAGCATTTATATGTTCTGCTGGTCTCAGAAATGATGCTTTGTAGCATTGATTCTGTCAACACTGTTCCTAATCCTGACATTTTCTGACATTTTCCATTTTGTAAAATAAAGAGAGTTTAAAATTTTTAGTTTGACCTTGACATAATGAACTGATGGATCACAGCAAGGAAATGGAGGTAGTACGATCGTATTTGTTCCAATCTTCCCTTCTGGTACTATCAAAACTGCAGATTAAATTATAGTTTTTATCAGAGGTGCCTGGAAAATGGATATTCTTTTCTATGGTGGAGGGAAAAATCCCACATACAAATGTTTCATCTTATATTGGGACAGAAGTCCAAATATAAAATAATTCAGGAAGAATTTCCAGAAGAAAATAGGTTTAGGGACAAAAAACTGAGTGCATTTTTTTTCAGCTTGCCCAATTTAACTACCTCCCTACAATCTAAATAAACATCCAATTTAAGATCCAGAGAGTTTTCTTTGGTGTTATGAATAAAGCAAGCTGTTATGCTGTCTCCTGGATAGGGAAGAGCTTGGTATGTTTAATACTTAGAACTTGTTTCCTACTATTGCTAAGCCAAGTCTCATACTAGCTTTGATGTGTTAGAGCAAGTCTTGCATTGCCAGCAATCAGTGTGATCCAGGGTAAGTCACTAGAGTGCTTATGCAGATAACACTTCTCACCAAAAAATAATAATCCAGTTAGGAAGAATTTGGAATAAAATGTTAAGATATTAAAATGCATACAGTCCTAAGAATTGACTACTCCGTGTGATTCACGGGCCAATCAAGCCTGACGATAGTCAAAAGGCAGAGGCAAAGCAGTTTCTCTTCTTTCCTTTAATCCATCTTCTACTAATAAAAGCACATCATAAAAAGAGCAGTGACATATAAAAACTTTAAATGAAATCATAAAATGCACAGATGTGATACATACACTCTTGTTTCTGCCTTCTATTAGTTAAAACAAATGTCATTGCTTGCATTGTAAGACCTGTGATCAATCAGATCAAGTTGGCTGACAGCATCACTTCGTATAATAGAATCAATTGGCGGTTATATATGTCTCTTCTTTGGACAATTTCAACAGTAAAAGGCATGAGAATTGAGAATGGAGGAGAAGTTTCTTAATTTGCTTATAATACAGTTTTGTCATCGTATTGCTACACATTCTCCTCTCGTTCTGTCTTTACTCCCTTGTCCTTCTTAGAAGATCATCTCAGAAGGGTTTTGTGTACTGAAGTTTAAGCTTCTATTATTTTTTAACATATATCATACTGCCTTCACCTATTATACAGATTGAGGAGAACAGTCATGGCCAACATCTAGACAAACATGCAGCCAATCTGTCTCAGTCATCCAGGTTTAAAAGAAGGTGAGGAACCTAACTGTGTCTGGGTTAGCATCCTTTCTAACAGTATGACCAACACTTAGTAACTGACAGCATAATTTATTCTTTCAGGGCAACATCAGGAACCATAGCAATGGCCAATGATAAACCATCATCCTGTGGGATCTGTACTGCATCTGGTAGCATAGCTTACGTATAAATGGGTCGTGAGCCACGCTTCATCAGAATAACTTGAAAAAAGGTTTTGCAGGGATGTTGATGAACTCATATTTCACCTATAAAAAGGCCTTCCCAAATCACTGTGGCCATGAATATCTATTCCCAGTAGGTTTCTGCAGGAAAGAAAAAGGGAATGCTGAAGGCAAAAAGAACTGAATGACGGGATAGAGTGGGGAAGGGCAAGAGCTGAGCAACTGGCAGGTGGAGAAAAAGGAGGTACTACAGGCTAAAAGGTAGGAAGGAGCTAGGAAAAGTGGAGGTTAGGAGAGACAGGTGGCTAGTAAGGATGTAACTGGAAATGAAATTGTTGAAAACATTTAAAGATTCATACTGTCATTTTAGCCATTTTGAGTTCTTCCATGGGTTTCTCCCATACCAAAATCTAGTTTGAAGGATTAAATCTTGGCTTGTTAACATTGACCTTCTTTCTTTGCTTCTGTGTAAGACTACTTGTCTCCTTCAAATCATTTTAAATAGGTAGATGTTTACAGATCCTGCATGCACAAACAGAAATACATGCAACTTACCCACCTAAGGCCAGGCATCCTCTCTCAGTCCCTGTCACCTGCTCCCTCTAGCAAGGTGAAAGGAGTGCCCTTCACTTCAGCATGAACCTCGGCAGACAGCGCTGAAGGTTGGCAAAGAGTCTGAACAGATGAAAGAGGTATCAGCGTTATAAGTAACCCCCTCTAGAGATGCATTCCACAAAAATGACCATAACCTTCTGACAAATAATCAAGGCTGAGGTTATCTGTAAGTTCCTTTCATGGAAAAATCTATAGAATTGAAAAACTGAAACAAGGAAAGGATCTTAGAGCCATTTGTCCACTCTCCCACCTCTTCAGACAAGCCCAAGGACAAGTCTGCAAAAGGCTGACAGTGCTGGTTTCAATGTTGCTTATCTTCAGCATGATCCATATTGGCAGTTTTAACTTAAATCTACTGCCTTGTCTTCCAAAGAGGGACAAGTGCTTTAAATAAATCTTCTCTTCCTGCTCTCTGTGTTAGCACTTCATTTTCTCTAAACTGAGTAAAGCATCTATCCTGATTTAACAGACAGCTGGGAGAGACGGGAGTAACAACATTGGTCATGAAATCTTCAGAACTTCTCCAGAATACCTTGTAGCAAATGTCTTAGGTCAGTAGTTTAAACTACATTAAGAACAAAGATAAATTTTTTCATGTTGTATACTAGCCTCTTTGTGTCTTAGTCAAATCTTATTGGAGTCAAAGAAAATGACCTGGACTGGACCTTTTGCCTGTCAAAGGTGGCTGCTTTCCCACACTTTACAAGCCTCATTTCTTTCTTGTTGCTAGATGGCAACCAGTAAGTGAAATTTGAGGAAGAGGATTCAAAACAGATATGTCTACCTGCATTTTCTCAACCAGCTTGGATGGGAAAAACGGTTGTTCAGAGTCATCCTATTCCATTTGTAAAAACATAGTATCCAGTGTACTGAAAATCCCTGAGAACTATTTCTCTTCAACATATATTCTAAGTAAAATTCAATGTCCCACAAAGGAAAAGTGTGTGACTACATCATGAACATGAGGAAGTCAACCACATTGTGTTGTAAACAGCTATGTCAGTGGGAAAAGGCTGTTTGCTTATTTTTATTTTCCCCCTAAAATTGCAACTGTCATGTAAACTCTTCAGTAAAAAGATCAGACTTAGTCACTAAAGTGCTAGTCAGAAATGCCAGGCACTGCAGAAATCAGAATATTAACTTGAGTTTTGAACAGAATGAAGCCTTAACATAGCTCTCAAGCTATTTAAATATGGAAAAAATTAGCTCAATGAATGAAAGAAATATAACACAGCTGGTAACTATTTAAATAGGAAGAGCGAGACTGAGTTTTTGTAAGTTCAAACAGGGTTGTTCAGAAATAAGTTCTTACAAACTATGCAAAATCAGATGTTGTACAAATATACAACTGTATATCTATTTATCTCTCGAGATCAAGGCTTTGACAATAATTAATCATAATGAAGGTTTCTCCAAGAAAACTAAAAAATACTTAACTCTGAAAGAGCCTGCAAATGTTTGGTTAAGTTCATATATATATATATGTGTATATATTTATACACACACATTTGAAAGTAATTTACTGCAAAGTTCTTTTAGAAGCATCTCTTCTTTCCGTACATTATTTATCTTCACCGAATTATTCTGTAGCATCTGGGAAGACTAATTTAGGCAAAGAAAATTTCCAGCTAAAACTAACAACCAACTTTTTTATAGTTTTTGGACTCCAGCAACATAATAGCTACTCAGAGAGTATACACAGACTGCTCCACCCTCATGCTGGGCTGACTCGCAGCAGCTGTCCAACATATGTCTCTAAGTTCTTGAGTAGTTTATTTTGCCATCAGAACATTACAAAATGTAAAGTTTTTCCTCTGCAGGCAAAAGACTTAAGTGGGTCAGGATCAGCACATTAACCTCAGCTCCTCCGCATCCTGCACACTTACAGTTCTACCTCCCTGAAGAAATGTTTCCCTTCTTGTACAGAATCCCAGCATTGTTCAGCAGAATTCATCTGGCAGAAATGACGCATCTAATTTTTAAAAAGAGAGAGAGAAAAAGTAAAAATGAGGTATAATAAACTCAGGAGCTGTGCAGATGAAAAGCTCCAACCCATTCAGACACTGATAGAACTGAAAGGCCAACTGATAGTTACGCACCTGTCCCTACAGTCCTACTAGCTGTCCTTTCTCCCACTACTGCCAAGAGTATGGATAATGCAGCACCTTTTGTTCTAATAATACGCAAATAGATCTCTTTGCTTCATATTCTCTCGGCTTGTATAGGTCTTCTTATTTCAATGCCAGAGTCTCTTCTGCAAGCCAAATAATTTCTTTTCATGGGAAACCCTCCAGGGCTTTGCTTGGGATTTTTTTATTAAAAGAACTTATTTTTTAAGTCCACTCTAGATCAGCTAAAAGACAAAGAATGAAGGAGAAACTAGACTGCTAAAGCCTCCACTGCTGCCCCAAGACAGAAGTGCAACCATTGCCTTTTCTGGCATAGGATCTTGCTGGTCCATTGTCCAGGAAGGAAATCAGGACCGTATTTGCTGCCTGTCAGCCAAGGACTGCACTTTTCTCTGCTGTGGCTGGAGGCCACATTAACTCATCTTGAAGATGTTAACTTGTCTCTTTTTTAACAAAGCAGAGGAGCATTACTTAGGAGCCTCCCAAACTAAATGGGAGGTCTACCCAGTCTTCCATTCACCTTCCACAACTAGGAGTATTCAATGCACAGTTGCTTTTATTAAAACCTGTGCACATTTTCAATTCCACCCTGAATGTATTTATCCTTGCCAGTGTTTTTTAAACCTATTCAACAGGTAGAATGTTCCAAGATATCACAGCTTTAAAAGCCTAAGTGCCTGTTTTAGACTCTCATTCCTACAGTACTGAGTCTAATCATTTCCAGTACCACTGAACAACTTAATAGGCTGCAAAAACTTGATAAGACAATGTAATTGCCAGCTTTTATGTGTATTCTTAAAATAGCTACGTTCCTCTTAGAGGTTGTACAGGATATAAGTGTTAGCAGAAACAATTAAAGAACTGAAACAATAGAAGCAGATTAGAGAATTATAGCATGCAAAAACTATAAAAAAATCCAAACAAAATGTCCTTATTCCTTGTCTTGCATAAACAATAATTTCAGGTACTGGAACAAATTACTCAAAACCAGAAAATCTCGTTCACTATGAATAATGAAGATAATGTTTACCAGTGCTACAGGAAAACTAGGTATAAAGAATTTTGTATCAGTTCAGGTAACTGAAGCTCCTGAAATGAATGAACTTTTATCTTAAACTTTCAGGTATTCAAGCCAGTGGAAAAATAAGTCATTTACTTATTCCAAATATTGGTGTTCAACACATCACCAGTTAGAAGGTACAATCTTTATTTCCATTCCCAGTGTTAACGCCCTGCACGTGACAAGACACCTGCTGCTTGTGTTAAAGCCCCAGCTTCTAAATCTAGTGCCATGATTCTGTCTGTAGCAGGTCGAACAGAAACTCATTATTTCAAGTGTATCAGATATAGCCTGAAAGAAAATGCATGGTAGCACTCTCTCATCTATTTTATACTAGTAATACTATTTGAATAACTTTAGGGCTCACTTGTAGACACCCTTTGGCAGATGCTCCCCTTTCTTATCCAAAACCAAAAAAGGTCAGCTCCCTTAAATAATAATACAACTGTGAAAACAAATAGGATTACAGAACAGTGGTTTTCCTCTAACCTCGACTACTATGAATAAAGTATATTTTCTTCTGTATATCTCTTGATCACATTTTAATATATGCTTTGGAACAATATTGTCAGGAAGTAATATAGGTTAACTGTTCTATTATGCATCATATTAAAAAGACAGCAAGGTTTTTTCAGGGCAAACAGAGAGTAACATAAAAGGATTTGTAGCAAAATGGTTTGGAAGACACTAAATTTATCTTACACTCCAATCAATCTGGAAGTGAAAAGATACTTGACTCAATCGGTCAGCAAAGTCAGACAGGTATCTGATCAACTCAATGGAAATCCTTTTATAAACTCAAGCTATGATGAATGCTGTAACCTTACTTGAAGAAATGGCATGCCTTATACTCACATGCATGGTAATAGAGATGAAATTTGAAGTCTGAATACCTGATCAAGGCATTTCTTTGTTTCATGGAAGGAATCACTCCATTAAGTGTTTAAGCAAACAGCACGGTTCTATCAAAGGATGAGACCTCTAAAGTAATGATCTTGAGAACTCCCCATGACAGAAAATTTCTAGATTACATGACTAGACAAATTCTGAGTATCTGCTCAGTGCAATAGATCTGAATAAGAAGTAAAATCATTAAATTAGGAGATTTCCAACCAGTATTCTTGCAGATTTCCTGTAATACAAATTTATGCTGTTGGGATAATCAACACAAAGTATTATACATGTAAGCGCAGCAAAGACAAAGCAAATGGAACTACCTTATGGTTCTATCTTTGCTCACCTGAAAGTCCAGGTTGTTATTTTTTTCTACTACATTGGATAATCACATTCTTCATTACATTATGCCTCCAGCTGCTACATTACAGAAAGCACTAGGGTAACCTGATACATTAAGGATGGTAAGCCCTTATTTCAATCACATCCAGAGGTTGCAAAACAGTTGCTTCTTAAAAATCAACTTTAGATGGAATGACAGCGACTGCAGTCAAAGCTAGGGCTCAGCTCTATCCATGTTAGCTTTTACTATCAAGTTCAGATACTGCTGAAATCTATTAAAAAGCATCATGAAAAGCAGCAGTCTAGCTGCACGTCTCATTCAAATCCCAGACAGGCTCTCCAGTCCATGCTTTCCTCAGTGGTCCTGCAGTTACTGTGTTACTGAATCCCAAGCATTTTCATTTAAAGCTGTCTCAGGTTAATCCCTCCTGTAGCTATGCTACAAAGTGGGGCAGTGTGACAACAGGGAGCTTCACCATTTTTCCCTTTGAATAATGACATTCCTCCTCTGTAGGAGGGCAAAGCTGGCCCCGAGCCACCGCAGAATGGTGCAGGGACTCCCGAGGATGCTGCTCTGCCATGCTCCTCTGAGCACACCGTGGCGGGTGCTGCCTCTTGCAGCAGTGACAGCCTAACAACCAGCCACTACCGAACACAAAGCCATGACAATGAGGTTGCTTCCCCCACTTCAGCCGCAGCCTAGATGTGTTTCGGTCTGGCAAAGCAGACGTTCGCTTCACATTTGACAATTCTGCTTTTAGCTGGAAGCTGTTCAAAAGTCCACACCCTAGCAGAAAGCAGAGGGAGGAAAAGAGGAAGGACATAAAAAGGTACAGGGATAGAGTTTAAGATGAAGGTTGAGGACATTCTTTCCCACTAAGAATGAAAACGTACTACTCCATATTAAATATGTATGATAAAACATACAACTCATTTGGAAATGAAACCTTGCAGAGAGCTCCGGCACTTTAGTGGAAAATGCTCACTGACTCCAGGGCAATGTTTTGCCTTAGTTAGGTCGAACAATAAGGTTAGAAGCCTGAGAGGAATGATGTTTTGTCAGGTCATGTCAATCCGTTGGCTTAGTTTATATTGGAAATTGGATGAAGAGGGTATTCCAGGGAAATATCACCTTCATTCAATATTAGGAGGTCCTGGAAGCTCACTGAGATGCACAAGAGCGCAAGCACCTGCTGTGCTTTTCCTGAAAACTTGTCATTTGCCACATGGAAAAAGGAGACAGACAGAGGGAGGGGAGGTGTTGAGTCCTAGCGTGGGTAGTTGCATTGCTGACATTTAGCAACAGTAGGCTGACTTTCACTGTTGAAAGTGAGCCAGAAAGGCTCAGAAGAAAGTTTGCAGTATCTGAGAAATACTGCAAAGAGAGAAACTAAAATATTAAGGAGAGCAACACAGCAATTGCTATTTAAATGACAAGCAGATACTGAGTTTGGAACAAGGTAACTATGGGAGCTTTTTCCATTTCTAAGAGATGATTGCAAATCAAGGTCATGACCCACTGCTCAGTACTTTTATGAAAATTTGTAGACCAGATTCTCAGCTTGTGTGCTGACTTGGTCCTAAGTGAACCCATCTTGATTTACACCATCCAAGAGTGTAGCCTTAGCACATTATTAGATTTGAGGAGATAAAAAGATATATGTCAGATATATGTCGCGGTGTTAGAAATAAGCCAGTTTCTAAAAGTTAAAATTAATAAATAAATCCAATTTCAGACCAGCTCCTGATCTCTGAGAGGTATTATAGCTACAGTGATTATCATGGCAAGTAATGATAAAACATGCCAGGAAACACAACAGACATGTCTGAGACTAGAAAACAAAAATTCTGTAATTTAAGTTCTCCCATTCCATTTCGATACTGTCTACTCATGTCTAAACAGGAGCTCTGGGAATAAATGATACACAAAAGGCCTCTCCGTCTATGAATATGTGACACAAAATGAGCCAATATCTTCATGAGCAATTTTTTAGTTCCAGTACTGAAATTTCTATTCCCAGTGCCAGAGCGCCATGTTTACTACAACTAACCACTCTGTTGTCCGTCATTTAAAATACAGCTTTGCAGGTATTAAAAACCAACTATCACTGTTTAGTTTCACGGCATCATCTACAAAGATTTGTAATTTGGGTACGGCCCAAATGAGTGGCACTTTTCTTGTTGATCTAGGTTGACTTATCACGATAACTTTCTTTTCTTTCAGTTATCTGTAGGCTGTTTTATTCACTGTGGACACTGTTCCTGATGTGTGAGCAAAGGTTTCTGAAAAATATCAGTGAAGACCTGAACAGGAAAACCTGACAAAATCTGAGATGTTGAAGGCCACATCTTCCTGGGCTGTAAGGATGCTGCTAGATAAAAACTGGAAAGGGAAAAGTGCATTTTTTTCAAATCTACCTGGTGAGAAAACACATACATATCTGATGATTGTAGGCATTATAACAGTAATGTGGGGTTCTATTGAATTAGGGGGGGGGGGGGGGGGGAGACATACAAATAATTCTTTGAATAATTTAAAGGAAGGCACACATAGACTTTAATAAGATACAGCTCTGTTGCCTACAGCCTATGGCTTCCTTCCTCCCTAAATAAATTTTGGGCTCTTTCTTGTTGAATAGAGGCCATTGTCACAAGAACTCTGCATTAATATTCTCACCATAAAGGCGCAACTGTTCTAATAGAGAGCTCGCAGCAGAATAACTCTTATCTGCAAAAGAGAATATCATTATAGGCTCCAATAAGAAAGAAGTAGATGGAAGGAGGTTGAAGAAAGAAGAGAAAACTGCTGCAAGAAGATAAATTATTTACATAGAATTCCATCTAGGACCACAAAAATCTTTTTTTTAAAGTCACATTCTTTTAAGCCATTGATTTCAGAAAAGAAACAAAGAGGTGCTGACAGATAAATGATAGTCTAAAAACTACACACAGTGCACTTAGCAAAATAAAGGAAGAGTAAGGAATATAAACAGTATACAAAAGATGCTAAAATCAACAGACCCATCTAAGCCATATTTATTGGCAATAGTTTTTCTTTAAAAATTGTACAATTGCTCTTTTATCATAAGCACTTCACATTAATCCAAGCTGTGTCTTGGGAGTTTGTTGTGTATGTGCCAACTTTCATATAAGTGAGACATGGTTATTAGGCTTTTAAATAAAATATGCAAAACTCAGAAGATGGTCGAGATCATTTGTGCATTTTAATTGAATGACTACTGGAAAAAAAAAGGTATTTTTATCACATCACATCTTAATAGAGCCTCTGGATTAAATACTAATTAATTTGCCACCAAAGTTTGCTGCTAATCAGCTGCATGTCAGCATACATTCTGAGTGACATTTAAATTATAAAGTATAGTGGGATTATCTCCAGTCTTGCAAATTACCTCTTTATAAAAGTCAGAGTAAACATTATGTGCTCACTAGAGGTATCATTAGTCTCCTGTTTACTCTCTGTATGGTTCTTTGGATTATAGGTTGTCTCAGTCTATAGATATAACACTTAGATCACCTTAGAAAAAAAGGAGTTGCAAGTTTTAAGGCTGACCTTTGAAGATCCAACCTCCAATGACCAACCTCGTTAACAATTGTCTCATTAGGTTTATGTGTAGCTGACTGTTTCTCCACAGCAGAGACTAAATTGAGCCTCCCATAGAGCACTGCAAATGCTGATGACTCCATCATCAGTATGTTGGCCTTGACTCAAGCTCTTAGAAAACATCTAAAAACTACTGGAAAAGACAATCTAGTTGGGAGACATATGAGTAGAAGCTCACTTTCTATCTTACCTCTATATGAAAAATGTCCATCAACTAAAGAGAACAACTGAAGAAAGATATATGAAAACAGATGGACTAATGGGTGGATGAAGCAATTAAGAGAAATAATTGCTGTAGTACCTGTAACAGTATCACAAATAGTTACTGTGGTCTTATATTAAAAAAAGTAATAGAAAACCAATTCAGTAAATAAGCAAACCATTTTGTTGAAAGATGAATAATTGGGACAAGGAAGGAGAGAATTAGTTTTTAGCCTTCCTCATGTTTGAACAGTCTATTAGTATTTTACAAAAATTATAATTGAAGTGTCAGCTCCTTTATGTAATGTAAACTAAGGAAGGAGGCTGTATAAGGGGATTGAATCGTCAGGCTGATTAAAAGGCCATTCACTGAGATTCAGTGTGTATCATATATATCACATTATATGACAAACACATCCATTAAAGTAGAACTTCAACAGTTGAGATAAAGAAGGTCTTCACAGAAAAATTCTAAATTTGTCACAGCACAAAGAAATAAAACCATAATTTCTACTGAGATGGACAGATTCCAGTGGCCTCAAATTTGTCTGAAATCTAAAGCAAAAATACAGAAACATCTTGAGGCATGACTCTCAAAACCTTGACGAATCCTTATTTTTTAGCACAATGAAGGAGAAAACAATGACAGAATATTAGTTCCAAATTATAATTTTGGTCTCATAGTCACATTTTCCAATTATCTTGAACTTGGCCACTAATCTCAAACCAACAACTGACTCTACGTATAGATTTAGGGATTAGTCAAGTGCAATCACAGGGGAAAGGGAAATGTCTCAAGAAGACAAAAAAACCCAAACCTCCTGAGCATCCACATACGTAAGACACATTTTTCATTTATCATTGCAACTGTTAATATGTAAAACTGCACCCAGATGGAGCAAAAATATCAAGTATGGAGGAAAGCATGCTGTAGGCAGTGTCTTTTCCCTGTCGTTACCTAATTCATGTAATCCTTACACAACCCAGAGACCCAACCACTTGGAATTTGTGCAGAGGGTTCTTGTGCAGTAGACTCACCTTAATCCTTCTCTTTTGGCTCCACCATCACCGCTCAGCAGAAAGTAGTAATTGTCCTTATACATAGGTGGGAGAGTGAGATAGTTACCAAGGAAACGGGCTTAGTTTGACAGAGATTTGGAAACCCAAACCCAGCTGGAGATGGGAAATCTGAGTATCCTCCCCCAGAAAGCATTTGAAAACTAGATGCAATCTGGCAGCAATTAAAACCCAGTTAACTCTTACCTTTCTTCCCTTTGTGAATCCATCTTTCATTTTATTTATCTACATTTTAATAATTCTCTTCTTTGGCTAAGTGGATTCTAAGAGAATAGTAACAAACTCTCCTGAGAGCCAACATATAAAAAGGACACACAGATACATCTTCCTCTTTAGAAGGATGATTACTCTTCTGTATTCAGGTGAGGAAAGTCCAAGTTGTGCCCCTAGGTACACACGTAAGACTCTCACTTTAAACAAAATTCAATCAACATAACCAAGACCAGAATTTCTCCTAAGGCTGGAACTCAGTTCACTGTTCAGTACAGTACAGACATGCCATTGATTACTTGGAGAGGTGCTATAAAAATGATTAAAAGCACCAGGATAGATCCTGAGCTGGTGTAAATCAGTGGCAGTCCCATTGATTTACTCCTAGCCAGAGGAGAGCTAATCTAATTTACACAAGCTAAGGATCTGAGGCCATCACATTTGAAGAAGTGGGTAGTGGAAAATGATACTGCACAGAGGAGATATATCAGTGGAATGTAAATATAACAACAAAACAAGGATAGGGAGGAACAGTTTGAGGTGGTTCGAGGTGAGAAGTCCGAGAGTAATGGCCACGAGCTAGACATGAGATGAGCTGCAGAGAATAAAGATGCATTTTAAAGGTGGACTTACAAGAGAATCTTCTCCTCGAAGAAAGGACAAATGAATAGTATTTCCAGATGCTTTCCCTAGAAAGTTACAGTCGAATCTGCATTTTACCTTAACTTGAATTACTCAAGTTTAAAAATGACCATAGTGGCATTTCATGTGGGAATCCATGACTACAATTTCACCTTCACAGAGGGACAGCAGAAAAAAAACCCAACATCTTGTACTTGTATGGAAATATACACCAGAAAATTAAGGCTTGGGGTTTTTTATTTTTGGGCCACGAATCTATGATTTTTTTACAATACTGAGATACAAGAAAGACAATGGAAGTACCCAGAAAAGTCATTGTTGCAAATGAATAACCAGCACCTTCCATGGTTTAATAATTTTTTGCCATATTTCAGGAAAAAGAGTGATGTAATGAGAGAAAAATGGAGCCATAGCTTTGGTGCAGTGAAACTTTCCCAGCTGAACTCATGAACAGCCTTTCTAAAATCATCTTGAGTGTCACAATTCTACATTTCAGGTAATAGTAGATGAAATCTATACAGGCTTCTAAGCTAAAACCTTCATGAAAACAAACAACAAATTGGTATCATGGCAAAGCAAATTAAGTTTAATTATTTTAACAGCTGCAATTGTCTCTAAAAGGAACTCTGGCTAAACCGTCTGGGATTTTGGTAACATATTATCAAGGCTGTTGAAAATGAAGGTTGTTGTTAGTAACCACAGTTAACTGATGGATGAACTTTGCACAACGCCTCCCAGGGATGCCCAAGCTCGGTGCGAAGTAAGCTTGTCCTCTCACACAGCCCTGACCCACCCTCCCCACTGCAGGGGGAAAAGAGCACAGTCCAGCCTAAGCCAATGCGGGCAGGCTTCACAAGCTATGGGCTGATTGTGCTCAAAGATCCAAAAGAAGACTTTTCCAACAGCCAGATCACAGCACCACACGCTCTCTCTGCCACAGGGACCTTCCACATTGAGCACATACAATTTGCTAATCTTCTTCTCCCTAGTGAGCTTCTCCAGCAGTCACCCTGGGTGCGAGGTCCAGCAAGCACAGCTTTTGTGCACCTGTGAGTAACTGGAGTATGTTCTGTGGAGCTGTCCTGTTGCAGTAGCAATAAATCTTTCCCTCTGAGAAATAAAGATAACATCAAATCAAATCTGAACTTTCCGTGATGCACAGTTTAACCCACCTACGTGATGACTTGGAGGATGCTTTTTGTATTCACTGTGAGTTCTGCTGGAAGTCCAAACTCTAAATTTATCTGGTCTCCAGTTAACTAAAATACATAATTTTCCTCTTTAAGACCATGGAGTTTATAAAGAATATTAATCGGTTCATTAATAATTATTCTTAAAAATTACAATTAATAACTATATATATATATATACACATTGTATTTTTCTATTATTTTTCCCCAAGCATTCCAGCAATTCTACAAACATTACTTAAAAGGCTGAAGAAGCCAAGTATCAGGCAGAGTGTGGTTCTTCTGAAACTTCTTTATTTAGACTGTTCAGCAGCGATTAAAGGGGAGACAGAAGAACAGATCTGCATTCCTAATGCCCATTTGAGATTTAGCTCAACAGCTACCCATTGCTGGTGGATTCCAGGAATGGGAAGAAGGAACCTACAATATAGAGACTGGAAGCCACACTGGTATATACAGTAGCAAAGCCTAAACTATGGTTTTCTACTTGATCTTCTTGTTTTTAATTATTGACTTCCTATGACAATGATTGTATTTTATCTTTTGTCTGTTCAAATACTTGCAGGTCACTTGCATCTGGTTAGATGAGACTATTTAAATAAATGGCCTATTTAAGTTGAATAGAGTATTGTATTTTCGTACAGTGTCAGATGCTGTTTCTCCTATTTCTGTATTTCCTTCCTTCACAGTTATTAGTCTGAGTCATTGTCCTGGTTTCAGCTGGGACAGAGTTAACTGTCTTCCTAGAAGCTGGTACGGTGCTATGTTTTGAGTTCAGTATGCGAAGAATGTTGATAACACACTGATGTTTTCAGTTGTTGCTAAGTAGTATTTAGACTAAAGTCAAGGATTTTTCAGCTTCTCATGCCCAGCCAGCGAGAAAGCTGGAGGGGCACAAGGAGTTGGCACAGGACACAGCCAGGACACCTGACCCAAACTGGCCAACAGGGTATTCCAGACCATGGGACGTCCCATCCAGTATAGGAACTGGGAAGTGGGGGCGGGGAATCGCCGCTCAGGGACTAGCTGGGTGTCGGTGGGCGGGTGGTGAGCAGTTGCACTGCGCATCATTTGTACATTCCAATCCTTTTATTATTGCTGTTGTCATTTTATTAGTGTTATCATTATCATTATTAGTTTCTTCTTTTCTGTTCTATTAAACCGTTCTTATCTCAACCCACAGGTTTTGCTTCTTTTTCCCGATTTTCTCCCCCATCCCACTGGGTGGGGGGGAGTGAGTGAGCGGCTGTGTGGTGTTTAGTTGCTGGCTGGGGTTAAACCACAACAGTCATATAGGTAGTTAAGATTTTTTTCACATTTCTATAAAGCTATCCATGCATATTCTTATATTATTAATACATTTCTACAGGCTGGCTTGATAAATATAGAAACCATTTTCTTTGTTTTGCTTTGCTTTTTTCCAAAAGAGTGGCTTTGTTGTTTCTAGTCAGATTTTGCATTTTGGTTATGGGCTTTACTAGCAGGAAGAGAATTTTAAGAGAGTTAACTCTCAACAACTGGAAAGGAGGACTGGAAAAATATGGATACTTAAAAAAAAAATAAACCACCACCAAATGTTTCTGTAGAAGCCTGCACCCAGCAGATTGTACTTCAGTAGACTGAAGCCTGCATCCATGTATAGCCCAGTAAGTGAATCATATAACACACTTGGCCCTGCTCCTAAATGTCAGAGCAATAGCTGACCTATTCCTCCTTCTAGTTCTGCGTATGACTTTGACAGAGAGGTCATTGTTCCTGGTTAACAATTTCTTCCCCTTGGAGAGACTTTTTGACTGAATTGAACAGTTGCAAGGAATTTGGTTTCTGATTGACCCAAAAGGCTTTTTCCCTCTTCCTGAAAACCAGTGAAGAGGTCTAGAGGTACTACAGAAAGTCTTCAGTGAGATGTCAATAGGAAGCTTTCAGGGTATGACACAAACTGGGACTTGCTAAATATCCAGGGTACTGCTTCCATTTTATCGCAAACTAATGAGCATTTCACTCTCCTTATTTAGCCATGTTTTCTGGCAAGAGTATAATTTGAAGCTGGAATCTGAGCTATAATTTGATACATCAACTATAAATTTTCTTGGTTTTCCCTAAGCCAGCCAGTTAATACTATTTACAGTAACGTCATTGTCTGGCATTGATATGCAGTAATGTAACGCCATGTCACGTAGTTTAACACATTAAATTAAAATTGAGTAGATAGTCCTTTCCCATACCAAGTTCCACTAGCATAGTCAGCCACATATTGTTCGTGAAATTTAATTGTTTTAAAACCTTGATGTTAATTCAGAGATTTACAGGTGGAGATTGCCAGCTGGCAAGCACTAGATGAGAAATGAAACTGACCTTCAAAGATGTGTATGCACCTTAACCCTCTGAGAGATCACCTTTTCCAGATGGAAAAACAAAAAACCCGACTCTTTACTGGGAACAGCCAAGAACCCTGGGAGTTGGTCTGGTTCAGATACCTTTATGAAAAGATCAAACATACTCTTCATACTTCAAGATGATTCTGACTCCAGATTACAAAATAAGACTTCTTTGGTTGGTTCCCAAAGCTAGGCTAAGATGCTTTAGGCTACCCTTTGTCTCAACAGGCTGTGGCATCGCTTCTTTCATTGACAAATCTAATATGTTTCCTGGGTACAGGCTCTCTACACATAGAAATGGACCATTGCTGACCTGGATAACATGACTTAACATTCCGTCATTACATAAGAGATGGCCAAAGTTTTGGAATTGGAGGAGGAACCTCATCTCAAATCAGATGCTGGCCTTTAAAAATTTCAAAAACTGGAAGCTCTGGGGTAGAGACTTAACAAGAAGTCACAAAAGCCAACATTTCTTACTTAATTTTGAGGTTTGGAGATAGAGAGAGAGTATTTACTACTATTTGGTTCTAGTTTTCTGATAGCACCTCGATTTGACTAACTTCCAAGCAAAAGAAATTTATCTTCCTCAGATTACATGAAAACTACATGGACTATCATACCAACATAAATTTAATAAATCCATTAAGACCTGAAATTATGTGCTGCTATAGTCAAACTGGAAAGACCCTTACTTAAATGAATAGAGCCAATTCATTTATTTAAGTTGAAAATGTGCCTACCATTGCAGTATTAAGTGGAAAATAATTTGTACTCAGGCAGTAGCTTCTAGAATTTACCCACATTCTGGTCACCAACTAGCTTTCAGATTTCCATTCAGTTCCAGTTACTGTATGGTCTTAAGAAAAATATTAATCTTTGGTTTAAATATTTGTTATTATATCATATATCATGTTGGAAGTTTAAAATTCTTGAAAGAGAGAGATGAAATTAGAAACATCTTGAGAAGAGCATTCTTGTTATCAATCATGTCATCTTGAACATGTTTAGAAGCTTGCTGCTGGCACCAGGAATGGATGTTTTATTCAAAAGAATGTATTTAAAGAAAATGACAGCACTTTTCAATTCAACTTTTCTAAAACAAGAAATCTTTCAAGTCTTCCAAGCCATGTGGATTTCAACATTCCAGTGATTAAGACTATTTTCAATTATACATGCTTTTTCCATTATTTTTTCATAGCTTTAGGGTAGATTTTCAACACTCTGCATGAAGAATTAGACACACAAATCACTCACAACTATTAATGGAAATTGCACAGACTGTGGAAGAACTGGTACGGAACAAGAAAAACCAACGCAAGCCATCAAAAACTTGAGAAAAACCTGGCATGAACTTTGCAGAGTGGATAGATCTGTCTTTCCTGTTTCTCATCCTGCCAAACCACACACTTCCAACTTCCAGCCCAGGAAGTGAAAATGTCAAACAGCCATAAGAAAATTAGAAATGGTGAGAATACCTCTGCAGTTTTGTGTCTTCAGGATTTTCAGAAAGCAATCTTTCGGTCTAGATAAACACAGAGATGGATGACTCTGTGTGGTCTACACACGCTGGAGCTTCTGGGTAAGCAATGGTGGGCTCTCCACTTGGAAGAAGAGGCAAATACGATGTTCCCGTGTTTCTCTGTTGCCATTTGAAAGAACTACAATTGAACTAGGAGACAATATGCAACATACTTGTCTGTTTTCATCTAAGTGTTCGTTAGAAAAAGATCTGCGATATTTAAACAATGTTTGTATTCTTTTTTTTTAATCAAGGGAACCGTTAATGAAATCACAGAAACTCACTTCATTACACTCCTCTGGTTGCCTCAGCAATCCACTTTTCTCCAAGAAATGATCTCTCTAATCTGATTTCATCAATATAACTTCAAAAATAACTTAATTAAAACATTCATTAAGCCAAACAGATTTCAGTTGAACATTTGTTAGACTTT
Source organism: Aquila chrysaetos chrysaetos (assembly GCF_900496995.4). Classification (NCBI taxonomy): domain Eukaryota; kingdom Metazoa; phylum Chordata; class Aves; order Accipitriformes; family Accipitridae; genus Aquila; species Aquila chrysaetos. Next base: position 10,174,496 of record NC_044012.1, read on the forward strand.
AATACTGTGAAGAAAGGTGCCATTTTCTTTTATGTTTTTATGACAGCTACAGACAGAGAGATACCAAGAGTAGAAAGTTTTGAGAAGATGACATGGAGAATGGTTGAAAGAAAGACCAAACTCACTACTGCAATTCCTCCCCCCACTCCCCATTTATTTTTAAGTGCAATAAATGGCGTTTGATTTTGTTGCACCATTTGTTTTCTCATTGCATTGTAAATGGACTTTGAGGAATACTAACCATGTTTGTATGAATTCAGTCATCAATCATGCAACGAGCATCTAGGACAGCAATTACACACCAAGATATTTTGAATTACAATACTGCATTGTGAATCTCTTACTCCCCACATAAACTTTACCGTTGGTTGTAATATGCAGTTTCAAAACTAAGCTCAAATAATTTGGGTTTTGCCCTCAAGCATGTCTGTAGTTCAAAAACATACAAGCTGGTTTTTGTGACCAAAATTATTCTCCTTTTGTATATTCTCAGCTAGCAAAATATAAAGTACAATTGTTCAGTTTAAGCTGAAGAAATGTATCATTAAGTAATGTACAAACAGTGTTCTTCATTATGCTGTCAGAATTTCCTTGAAAGGAATTTCATCACAGTATGATTTGAACTATCTAGCAGAATAATATTAAAGCAATAAACTATATAAAATTGTATACAAGTGTATAAAAGCGTACACTTGATAGATAAGTTGGACATCCTGAAAAGTTATTGCCATGTTCTCCACTTAGTATCACAATGCCTAACTGCAACTTGTGATGTTAACTACTCTGCTGTTTAGTCATTTTTATGGCTTACTGGAAAAATGAAGCTGTCTGCTGTCTTTTCAGATGTTTCTGGGTGGTAGTTTGTTACATAGACAAAGACTAAAATACGTAACTTCTATATATACATAATACCATCATTTTTACAACCCAGAGACTTCTAAAGTTAAATTAAGATTCTTGCTCAAGAGCTAGTTTCTGAATCAAACCTAGAACAGCAAAATGATGAACAAATGGAAAGCTTGCAGCTAGAAGTTATGAATCATATTTTCATAAAACTGGGTGCATATGTTTCATGATTTACTTGTCTGAAGTTTTCTGCTCTCTGGAATTTTCTTAATTTCTGCAGTGTTACTTATTGGCATATTTTATTCTTCTGCAACCACAAAAATACAGTATTTAAAAATTATAAGAAAGCTGCGTACTTTGCAACACACCTTTATAGACAAAAGGTATTTGGAAAATATTGACCTTTGCCTTTAAAACACATTACTTTGGTGGCACACTGGGATTTCCAGGTTCTGCTGGGAGGAAGTGAGTGTGCCCGCTTGCTGCCAAGGGACCCAGTTTCTTAGCCCACCTTTTTGTGGGAAACAGATCCAGAAGGATCAAAGGAGCAAGCAGCAGGGACACATGGAGCCTTAACAGTAAAGCTGGAGGAAAGGCTTGACCTAAATTTAATTATTTCAGGAATGACTCAGGGAGGTGAAGAACAGTTTGTGACTTCACAAAATGAAATTTGTCTTACAGCTAAAAAAGGTAAATTTAAGACAGGTGTCAAAGACATAGTGTTGCTTGCCAAGGAGGAGAAGATTTAGTTAACTCAGGTCATATGAGAAAAAAAAAAAAAAAAAGAAAACAAGAAAAGAAAGGAAAAAAAACCCCAACACTTTAAAGCAGTCTGTTTTCATACAAGGTGTTTCTAAACAGCTGACCAGTGTTCACTTGGCAGCATTTCTTGGCATATAAAGATATTTACATGAATCACAAATAATTTATGGCTGTAAGTACAGAAAACTTACTAATGTTAAGTGTTCACCTACCTTGCTAGAACTGTAAATGTTTACAAAAACTGGAAAGAAGACATCTGTTAAGCCTAACACATTGGCAGTTTAGTGAAATAGTTTAAAAATTTCTACTTACTGGAATTTTTAACTGAAGTTTTTAGTATGATCTTTGCAAGGCTGATTTGTGCTCTTATTTGAGAATTAGGAATATATATATTTCATGACATAAGGTCTACTACATAAGAAAATCTTGTTACTCACTAAAAAAGAATCTAGGTAATATTCTAGCACACACATCTGCTCTTTCCCTTGACACCTCTTGGAATAAGGCTGGCAAAGGAGGTAACGGCAGCATTCTCATCTTTGTAACTCTTCTGGAGCATAAGCTATAGTTACACTGCAAGTGAACTCTTATTGCATCATATAGTCTTAAAATGAACAGTAATCTCTATTTTTACTTAGGAGCAAACAGACTGTGTATCTCATCTGTTCAGCTATATTTTATTCCCAGCTGCTTTTTATGTCCTTGTTTCAGATAAAAAAGATACTGGAATCTTTCGAGTGCCTCAGAGAGCCCACTTTGTCAACTCTTCTGAAAAGGCAGCTTTCAAAACCTGTGCACTAAAGGGCTAACCAGCATTATGGAGGACACACAACAGCTTTTAGGTCTGCGCACTAGCTCCACACTGACATCTTTCTTGGGGGAAAAAAAGGAAAAAAAACAACCAGACAAAAAAAAAACCACCCAGAAACCCTATAGCTCATGCCTACAGATCTTTGAACATATGACAAGACATTAATGAAAACTAAACATAAAAGAATAAAAGTTGGGCCAATAAGCACATTCTGGTTTGAACATATAAGCTGACCTCAAACAAGATGAGCTAACAGTATCTTAGAAGTATACCTAAAGCAAGTTGTCAGCTCTAAGACAGCTGGTATGATCTGTTTTGGCACAGGTTTATAAAAGCAGTCTAACATGACAGAGGTCTTTGAGAAAGTACAGATTGCCACCTTCTCAAAATTTTCCTTTAGTATCACAAAAATTTTCAACACAAACTATTTTATAACATAATGCTATAATATGCAGCACCAAAAGGCTCTTCCTATTATTATTATTCTGTATTTTAAAATCAAAATGTACAAGAACAGATTTTAAAAATCCATTCAGATGCTAAATAAGCAACCACATTTTCAGAAGTTCAGGTCTCATTCAGCAATGCAATAAACAGGTTTTGAGCTTCCAGCTCCTATTCTCAACTGAAGTTTAGAAATCTTCATTTATATGCCTAAGCAGGAGCTAAAAATTATCCAGTTATCCAAATATCCAGTTCAAGCACCAATTGTAGGTGCCTGCTCATATATGATACATGAGTCAGAATTAATCTCCTTTTTTCACTCTTCCCAATTTCAGCCCTTTCTACCATAACACATTCCTCTACCAAATCACTAGCAATTGAGAAGAACTAGAAATGTTTTCTTTAGAAGAACACATCTGTAGTAAACACTATTTTACCCTGACACTGGGGACCTGGGATTTGCCAGCTAGAAAAGATATGTTAATATGCTGTGCCACGCAGTATCATGATGCACCTACACAATACGCTGAAACATTTAACATTTTAAGTAAGTAAAATTGCAGGTCAGCATTAAAAAGATGACACTTTTATTTTGTCACAGTTTTGTAGCTTTACTGAAAGGCTACCATAAACATACTGCTTCTAATATGCAAATGTTTTATCTAGGAACCCTTAAGCAAAGATGAACAGCCCTTCTGAGTGGAAATGGACAGTATTAAAGAAAAGGACATGGGGTTACAATGTAAGTCACCAAAGTACAGTCCCTGAAGCTCTGACCCTCCCATTCCCACACCATTTGGAAATTTTTATTGTATACAGTATCTGCAGACACAATCTCTACAGGCACTTAGACCGCTGCTTTACTTACTTAAAAGGTCTCAGACTCAGTAGCATAAACAGGAAATAAAGATTTGACAGTAGGCTTCCTTTTCAATACACACAGAAATTCAACTTAGAGGTTGGGAAAAAAAACCCTGTAAGTAGTGTAGGAACAATAGGGTCAGAGGTGTCACCTTTAGCTGCAGAATTAAAAATGAGTCTCCAAATATCTGTGTCAGTTAAAAGCCACCTCTTTTTTTGTTGTTGGGTTTTTTTTGAAAGAAGAAAAGAGAACATCGGCCAAATTGCAATGTGGATGTTAACAGATTCAGGATGCAAGAATATGGCTAATCATCAGCCTACCACTCAGGAACAAAAGCAAGCTTATTAAGAATATTGAATACCAGAAGAATAAAACAAAAGAAAAATTATATTTTTCATATTACTGAAAAAAACCTACTTTCCCTCAATGAAAGCTGTCTTATTAAAAAAATTAGAAGTCAAATATATAGATTCCTAGCACCTCCCATGTGTAGAAAGACTCACTCAGTAATGTACAATATAATTTTTCATTTAGGTCTAGAGTATCATAACAGATGGGGTCCCAGTAGTCAAATATAAGCTTGTTATGATCATTGGCAGCTATTGAACTCAGCGCTAATAAATGACATTATGAAGTAATATATTGTTCCTAACAATGTACAAGTCCATGATGATAGTTTACGAAGAAAAAAATATTGAAAAATCATATTCTGAGGAACATCGAGAAGGAACAAAATGATGTAACATTTAGGCAAAAGAAATTCCAAGCTCTTTTTAAAATCAGATTGTTAACATTTGTGCTTACTTCAAAAAAGACTCTGGATAAGCCAAATAGCACCCTTCTTAATATCTTAACTAGCAGCCACCATTCTATATTAAAGTGCAACAAGTGCATTGAGACAAAATAAGGCAGTTATCTTAAAAATAAACCAGCTGTCTATCAGACAAACCCAAGCAGTTGACTTTCCATCTTCATTTACTTACCAACCTTGTTGTCTCCTTTATTTAATACTAACTGTAGGTCTGCTGACTCACAAATAAGTTCAAGCTGATCATGCCGTGTGATAGTAGTTTCAGGTCTGCTTATTTGGCCTTGGCCCTTATATTCAAGCACACGGCTGGTTGGAGATAAGCAATTTCTTTAACATGATTCAAGCTCTATCAAACATTTGAGATTTTTCTTCCCTTCCTATAGTAATTTTCTCAAATAAATATTTGTGGTTTTCTGAATAGCTGAGGGTCAGTGCTTATAAATACGTGGTTCAAGTGTTCATACAATATTTCTGTATATTTTTGTTAGTATTTTTGTTCTTAATCATTTAACGTGAAAGTTGGTTGGGTTTTACTACGCATTTTGTAAATGCTTTGTGCTTTAGAGAAGAGTGACACAGGTACACTAAAATTAACAAAACAACCAAAACTTAGTTACAAAGACCACACAAAGTATGGAAGATACACCACCTTCTCGTTGTCAGTCCCATTCTTGCTGTTCCTCCGCTTCCTCATGCTCGGTGATGCCATGTGGCTGGATATAGGTGTTATGCCTTCAGGACCATCCAAGATCTGTTGGTCAGACCGAAGACTTAGGACATGAACATGATTGGGCATTATGCAATCAAATACTATTGGCTGCATAAAAAGATGCATCTTTATTTTGATTTGAAGAGGAACCAACTACTTTTCCACAGTCTGACCACTCTTGGCTGCGGTACACATATGTCGGGGAATGTAGCGAATCTGCCGAATGCCTGACGGTGCATGAGCAGCGTGACCTTGAGCAGCTTGTGGTGTATCCTTGAGAGTCTGGAAAGTCCCGAGCAAGAAAATGATAAGAAGAACCGTCTTGACAAATCTGCAGCAAAACTGTTACCCAATCATGAATTGTTAGTTACTAACTAAACCAATCATATATGAACACATACTCGGAAGAAAGTTATAAAAAAGCTTGTTAGAACAATAAAGTAGCCATTTTTGCACAATCTGATGTTTGTTGTGTCCGTCTCTACTGCGACACACATACAAATAAAACTTGAAGCGAAAGTACATGATTCATGCAGTGAGTCTCTGGGAATGCAAAGGCACTGATCAGCGCTGTGCGCAGGGTATCCAAAATGCTTGGGACAGGTCCACCATCAGCTGAGCGTATTCCTTTATTAAAATACTACTCACAAGAGTTTAGGAAAGCTGTTGTTACCGCAAGTGCTTGTCATCAGGGGACTCATCTAATGACTGCTGAAGTCAATAGAAATACGGGCCAAGGGCAAGGGACGCTGACTTCATTAAGACTCCCAGTCAATTTTAAAAGATACTCCAAAGATTGTTCTGCTGTGTCTTATAGCCTTTGTTCAAACAGGTATTTAGTCAATAAATTAGGTTGTAAACTTGCAATCCTTTAGAACAATCACTTCTTTTTCAAATGAATGATACAGCAATTCATACTTGCTTTTATCTCTTGCTACAAGAAGACAAGCTATGAATAATATTGGTTAATTGGAATAATGGAAGGTTGACATCATTTTTCAATATCTCTCTCTCTCTAAGGAAAACACCTTGTAAAAAATGGTATCCCATATCTTCCTTTTCCTTCCCATTGGAGCATACCCATTTCAAAGTCTGGTACAGTCTGAACTGTACTGCATCAAACAGGATCATCTAGAAATTATGGAATAAATCCCTGATTCTCTAGATAATGGTTGAAATTCTGTCTGCAGTAGCAATGGAATATTTTACACTATGTCATGAAACAAACAAGAACACATACAAAAAAAATAAGAAACACATCTACAACTGAATTCTTGTTATTCTTGGATATCCAAAGAAAAGCAACACAATAAAGAAGTATATTTATCCTTAAATAAAGCATTTTACTTCTGAGCTATCCATGATCTTGGAGAATATCACTGTAAGACACATCCAGCACTTCAGGAAACAGAGAAGATGTTGACTTATGGGGTTTAACGATCAATAAATTGAAAATGAAGTAAAGCTTTCCCATGAAGACAAATTGAAAGCAAGCTAACAACTGGAAATATTGTGGTGTAAGTCGTGAAATCCAAAAGTGAGCCCAAGCAGTACTGGACAACCTTATAGGAATAAGGAATATTAATCCCCAAACCATCTATAGGCTGAATCAGGACCTGATTTACATCTATGCTAAATCCATTGTTTTCTATAGAATGTTACAGGATTAACTTCAGACAGCATTTTTCCTGGTCAGATATTTCTTGGCATTGCAGGAGCACAGATAATACTTTTTAATGTAAAAAAACCTTTTCCTCGTTCTACATGCCCACTTATAAATTTGATCTGTTTTATGTTTCTCATGAAAGTGTGCCTCTTTTCATGGCAGCCTAGCTGAGTTCCAGATTACAAATGTATTTATTGAAAGAAGTACAGCAATAACAACTGTTCTTTTGTCTCTGTGAGAAAAGGCTGCCTAGAGCCAATTATTGTTTATCATTCCAGATACACATTTCATGATCACTGTGTTAAAAAAAAAAAGTTTGAGAATAAGGAGCCAATTTAATATCTTCAAGTCCAATCACATTGGAAAGGATCCCTTACTTGTATTTTATGTTGCTCAGTCTAATTGTCAGGTTTTATTAATTTTGCATGCTAAGCTGGAAACATTAGGCACAGGTTTCTCCTTGGGAGAGCGGCAAAGCTAAAAACAGCACAAGCACCAGAGGAAACTGTGTTTATAATTGCTCTGTTTCTTAGTTGGACTTTGTCAGCTCAACTTGGGTGGCAGAATGACATGGAGAGAAAAAGCTCACTTTGATTTGGAAAAGGTTGTTTGCAGGTGTCAAAACAAAGTCTACTAGGAAACCAAGGGAAAAATTAAATGCTGTGAGCCATTATTGCAGGTGTGCTCTAGTGAAAATTATCGTCCCTTTGTTTTTGTCTCAGTAAATACGTTGTGCAGTTGAGGCCAAACATAGCTTGGAAGGATTTTAAAATACTATAAGCTTACAGTGAAGCTCAAATTTAAATTTCTTGGTCCAAACACACAGATTAGAAATTATTCATCCTTCTCACTGAAGACAGGAATACAATGCAGACTGATAATGAACAAGCACTGAGGAGTAAACATGCAAAAAGAGGCATTTCTGACACTGCATGGATCTAACTTACAGCATTTAACAAACAGCCACCTTAGAGGCTGTCTGCAAGCAATTAGCGTGCATCGGCAATATATCTCTCCATGCAGAAGAAAACACTTATGCCGTGCTCCGAGGGGCACGTCAGTGGCTGCACTTGCTGAAGCCACCCCACAGCAAGCAACCACCAGGCTCATGCTGGCTCCCCAGCCCCAGCACTGCACGGCCAATCAGCCAGGCTCCGAAACGGATGGAGATCACCAGCTTCATGGAGGGGTCTCCCCACTGCCCAGTTCTAGTCTGGGTTTAGGTTTGGGACAGAATGACTGGTGCACTGTTTTGATCTAGGACCAGTGTTGACCTGAACATGGAAAACAGCTGTCTGCAGGTTTCTTTCAGGGCATTGCCTGGAAGAGTAATTGCTCCTAGCAGCCCACAGCTAGGCTTTGGATTAGGACAGAGACTGTATTTTCCTGGTAGTTCATTATCATATGTATGCATTTGATGACAACACGGATTTTATCTGGGGAGAAAAAAGATCTTCTGGAGCACTTCAAGATGTGTAATCTAGCCTGAAGTGGTATCCCCTTCAATATCCTGGAACTAGGATTTGGAGTCTTTCATGCAATCAGATTTGTATTGATTCAAAAATTACTAAATGATGAATGACGAAATTGCTCCTCTGCTCCCTCAGAGCCTGACTTTTTGATAAAATATCCTCATCTAATAGATCTGCTTTGGGGTTACCAGATGAGGTAGGTGGATTCTTAACAATCTAGGTGACAGTGTAAGAAGTCCGTAAAGAAAATAAGGTAACACTGCCCATCAACTGGACACGGGGTTACCAGTTTGGGGGCAAATAAAACCAATCCAACAACCACTGGAACTATCTTTAGAGCATAATATCAGCAGAAATGAGAGACAGTCAGTGCAGAAGGATCAAGGGACATGGCATGAGCATCCTCTGTATGAGTAAGTATGGATGTCAGTGTTCCTGCAACAGTGATATACTGTAAATGGGGCTGAATGCTAAGTGGGGCACTCTCAACAGATGAGAGATTTACAGTCCCTGTGCTGTTGGAAACTATTAATTCTCAAGGAAAATCTTGGAGCATCCATGACTTCAATGAGAGAAGTGCCTGAGTCCTTTACAATGTCTAGGCTCTAAGAAGTGCCTTTGGAAAGTGGAAGAAAAGATGAACTCTACAAAACAAGGCTGACTGAGAAAAAATACTTCTCACAAGGCCAATTCAAAGAAATTTAGCCTATTTACTCTAAAGGGAAGGGAAGGGAAGGGAAGGGAAGAAGGGAAAGAAAGGGAAGGGAAGGGAAAGAAAGGGAAGGGAAGGGAAAGAAAGGGAAGGGAAGGGAAAGAAAGGGAAGGGAAGGGAAAGGAAGGGAAGGGAAGGGAAAGGAAGGGAAGGGAAGGGAAGGGAAGGGAAGGGAAGGGAAGGGAAGGGAAGGGAAGGGAAGGGAAGGGAAGGGAAGGGAAGGGAAGGGAAGGGAAGGGAAGGGAAGGGAAGGGAAGGGAAGGGAAGGGAAGGGAAGGGAAGGAAGGGAAGGGAAGGGAAGGGAAGGGAAGGGAAGGGAAGGGAAGGGAAGGGAAGGGAAGGGAAGGGAAGGGAAGGGAAGGGAAGGGAAGGGAAGGGAAGGGAAGGAAAAGAAAGGAAAAGAAAGGAAAAGAAAGGAAAAGAAAGGAAAAGAAAGGAAAAGAAAGGAAAAGAAAGGAAAAGAAAGGAAAAGAAAGGAAAAGAAAGGAAAAGAAAGGAAAGGAAAAGAAGAGGAAAGGAAGGGAAAAGAAGAGGAAGGAAGGGAAAAGAAGAGGAAGGAAGGGAAAAGAAGAGGAAGGAAGGGAAAAGAAGGGAAAGGAAGGGAAAGGAAGGGAAAGGAAGGGAAAGGAAGGGAAAGGAAGGGAAAGGAAGGGAAAGGAAGGGAAAGGAAGGGAAAGGAAGGGAAAGGAAGGGAAAGGAAGGGAAAGGAAGGGAAAGGAAGGGAAAGGAAGGGAAAGGAAGGGAAAGGAAGGGAAAGGAAGGGAAAGGAAGGGAAAGGAAGGGAAAGGAAGGGAAAGGAAGGCTGGCTATGCTGTACTTATAACATGCTTTGCCTTGGTAAAGCTCAGATGTCACAAGAATGATTTTATGTTGAGTTGGCTTCCATAACATCTAGCTGTGGATTATAATTAAAAAATACACACAGGCTTCTGTGCATGAAAAACAGAAGAAAGATATACTGAATACACTGAGCAGTCATTCCCAACAAAGATTAAATACAAATATACTGCAATAAAATGAAGCATGAGGCCTGAATCCACAGGTTCAGAGTTGAATTAAGATTTAACTTAGGGTTGTCTTTCTATGTTTGCTTAGCTCAAGTTATTTAATTCAGTGCAGCACACATTGACTCTACAGAAGTATTCATAACAGCAAATTACTTCAGTTGTCTATAATGCTGAAACTGGAGGAATTGATATATCACAGGTGTCCCTAAACTCCCTTCCTTAAAGTACACAAAAACTGGAAATCCACTGTCATCTTCCTTATCTGTACCACAGCCATTGTACTATCCCAATTCCATTAAGTCTAAACTGATAGCTTTAATTCAAAGTACCTTTTTATAACCTTATTTATAATAAGAATAAAAGAAAATAGTCAGAAAAAAAGAAAACTTCATTACTGCAACCCACCCTTTCCTTAAACTAGAAAGAAAATCAGAATAATCAAAGCATATTAAACAGGTTCATGTCTTTTCTGAACCAGAAAACACATGCCAGTATGTGCCAGACCAGCAGCCTGTATACTAGAACAATGCAAAACCCTACAACAGCATTTGAAAGGCTCAGTGTAATTTCTGCATATTTTGATTAAAAGTTTTACTTACTTTTGATATAACAGGGCAAAAATCAAGGTAATCCCCATCACAGCCAGGGCCATTTACTTCAGAAAGCTACATACTTGTAATGATATTATTTCCTTATATTAACTGGTAGTTTTACACCATATTTTCTACATAGCCAGTGATCATTAGGACAGCTGCTAAAGGTTTACTGCTTTCCTAACAAAGTTATCCTTTATCTGTTGGTGAGTGACATGTGATCCCTAGTTTAGAAAAGCCCTGAAATTGTTAATATCATAGCTGGAAACTCATATGGTACCACCCCAATGTTGCATTATGGTAGACACTATAAGCACCACAGCTTATTATTGATGTTACATCTTCAAACACTTTCACTGACATCTCAGAAATCAATATCAATAATCTCAGAAAACATAACATTTCTCAGATTACACTCATACCGCATCATTTCACTGTTAAAACTTTCTTGCTTGCACCTGTATTGGAAACATGCATTATGCCCCTACATAGAGAGAACTTGAGATGCCATTCACTTAGAAAGGATTTTTCTGCCATGTTAATAGCTTTTTGTCATGCAGCACACCAAAGAAAATGATCTATGACAATTGAACCACAGTTACGACAGGTGGACAACCTGTGGCATATTAAAAAGTGTAGTTGAAGTAGCTTTAAAATTTATAGCTTAATTACAAAAACACAATTTAAAGCTCATAAGAGAGAAGCAGAGGTAGGCCCTTGGAAGTTACTTTCAGTTCAGCAAAATTTACTGCAATTAAGATTGCAGAAATAAGCTATAAAGAAAGTTCAGTAGTACTTTGAGGTCTACATTTATGTCCACTACCTTTACATATATTTTTACTTGTGGCAACTGCCATGAAACTGTAACAGCTCTCTACAGCCTTCTAGGCAGCTGGGCAGTCACTGCCCGTATGTAACAGTAAGAAGATGGCATTCACCAGGGTTCACTGGTACCCCAGTCACACAGCGGAGTCATGGTGGTGCCATGATTGATCCAGCTTTGCAGCCGACTCAGAACAAAAAGGCTTAACCGTTATGCTTTAAGTTTTTATATCAAATTCTCCACTAAACAGTTCAAAAAATGGCATCGTTTATGCAGTATTGATGCAACTGCACAGTACAAACATGAAAGCAGCCAACATCAAATTGCAAGACCTAGTTCACACTACAGCATATACTGTTACCAGAAAACAGTTCTGAAAACAGACAAAGCCTTGAGTTTGGGGCACCAGCCATGACAGTATATTCCTATCTTCCCATAACGTTCAGGCAAATTAAAACACTGCATAAAACAGTAGATTGCAAACACCCTCACAAATAGAAAGTATTAGAAGTGAAATATCAATAACATTTTTTAAAAAGCAATTGAGTGTCTTGGTTTATGGAGTAGAACCTCATCATTAGTTAGAGAATCCTCTCATCACTGAGCATGGGACTTCATGGAGGTTTAGATGAAATCCAAGATAATCTCCATTGTTTTGTTCCTGAGACATCACCATTTCTACCCCCAGTAGCATTTCAGGACACCAGCATTTTGATGAAAGTGCTTATAACGACATTGAAAGGGTCTCTTTTTGCTCAGTAGTAAATACGATGGGGAGATGCAGAGTGCAGGAATTAACGCAGGTAACTTTTTAGGCCAGGGCTGTGTAGAGGACAGCACATTGCTTGCAGGGAAGAAGAAAGGGGAAAACAGCTACTTACTATGTTATCTGGTTGTTTCTTTTTTGTTAAGTTTTTATTTGGTTGCAATTTCAGAAACATAATTAACAGTCCCCAGGCAAAACTGAAGAGGTGGAATACTAATGGAAATTTTAATCTTCAGCATAAGAAATCAAAAACATTTGAATAGCCTACATACACACATATCCATTATTTAACACTTGAGACCAATTCAAATGTAATATTTTCTTACCACCCAGGTCTCCATTTCTTTCTACATAAAATCATTTTAGCAATTCCATTTCTGTGCCCACCTGTCCCTCTGAGAGACATTACATTGGTAAGTGTCATGTTTGTAGAGGTAAGAATAGTAAATGTAAACCTCTGGGGCTGGTTCGTGATAAGTACGGGCAGGTGGGATATTTCTGTACCAAATTTATTTATTTAGGTTATGGTCCTTACAAGCAAAGTAAAATAATCCTGGAATCCACATACAAAAGTTCATGCTGCCTCAGAGAGCTATTTTACTTGGCCTCTTTCTTTCTTTCTTTCCAAGGACTGCTCCAAGATTACTACAACACTTCAATGTTTTCTAGCTATGTTTCATCTTGTCTAGCACAGATATGCTGCAAAAACAGTCTTATATATTCTGTGATTTGATGATTCTGTGAATGAATCAGTGAGTCACAGGTGTGGATTAGTTCATAGTATTGTCCCTAACTGGACTCCAGTCATACATCATATTTTGGAGGATACTATGATATCACATAACAGGTTGTGTATAAGAAGGGAGCTCTGCTCTTTAAATTTCACAGCTCGTGATGTGATTTGGGTCTAAGCTATATATATGCGAATATATACACATACATTTGTTTATATACTTCATATATTAGCCAGACGCATTTAAACTGATTGCCCAACAGAAAAGTCACCAATTACAGCTACGGTAATGCTCATTTGATAGCTGAGAAAGTACCACTGACCATTTATTCTTCATTTCAGGTTTAAGGGAAGTGTCAAGGGTGACACTGACACCCATCATAGAAGCGAGGGAAGGAGAGGCAGAGAAGATTAAAAAAAAAAAAAAAAAAAAAGAAAAGATAAATGAAACAGGAAAAATGAAGAAGGATAAAAATAGAATAAAGAAAAGAAATGGGAAGTATAACAACTTCACTGCAGGTGTGAATTGCTGTTTCTTGGTGTTACATCTCAGTAAACAGAATAAATGCTTGGTGGTGTGTGACTGCTTTCCAATCAGTGAGAGCAACGTGCTGTGACTAGTAATGGGTCATCTTTCAACTTTCCTTTCTATGGGGGAAAAAAAACAATGACAGTGATTATGGTAGACTTGGTCTGAAAAGAGGATGACTGGTCCACGCATTAAGTCAGGAAACTCTCTAATTTCATAAGTAAAAATCATCATTACAGTTTAAACTGGGTTTCACAATTGGTGTGACTTGTTTGTAAAAAATACTATAGACATTAATTAACCCTTTGCCCACATCCTTCAGAGGTAGAAGCACTATCCTTAGCATTCCCCCGACAGTTTTACTCAGATTGTCATTGATGCCATAATAAAATCTTTGCAGAAACAGTGTGTTTCCTGACAAGGACATGCTAGAGAATCACAGTTAACGATGTCTGCAGGTGCTCTATACTCTCAGTAACTGTGCAATTTTGCAAAAAAAGGCATTTAAATAGATGAAACTGGCACACGCATTTACATGCTTAAAAAAACATAAAACGCGCTAACAGTATAAACCATCAGCTACAATAACAAACATATTGCAGAGGACCCGATTCCATGGTCCTTATCCACCACAGATGTGTTTCACTGTCAGTATTTTTTATTTCTGGTAACAGCGAATTTACATTTCCTAGTCAAAGGCCACTTTTACCATGGAGAGCTGCATCATTGCCTAGCATGGTTAATGCCAGCTCAGGTTGCCAACAGGTGACAGGAATTTACTAAAAAGAAAATCACTTTCTGTATTTGATTCCTGCACGAGCCAACCCTGAGGATTCAGAAACTTGAACAGGGATCAAAGGAGGTAGATGTAAGTTTTATCTGAATATTGAACAGTTATGAACTGTGCTATCACTAGCCATTTCTGATCTGCTCAGAGAGTCCTCACCCCCATTTTGAAACTACTTAAGGTAGCAGTTTAGTTTCGTCTCTTACAAAAAGAAATTCCAGTTACTGCAGAGCTCTGAATGATATTGAATCAATGTTAAGTGCTCAGGTTCTTTTTCATACATCAACATGACAATTGAAAGAAATGGATATTTCCTTCTTGTGATCTCACCAAATTCTGATTTTGTTCGAGGGCTACAATATTCAATTTTGTGATTTTACTGTTGAGTTTTAAGTCCTTCCTATAGACAACACAGCATAGCCATTCCCCAAAGCTTACAGAAAACTTGGCAATCACTAGTCTGCTGGGGTATTAGGGTACTTCTTATCCTGCTGACCAATATTGTCTTACTATTGCTCTCCATGTAAGTTTGCTTGTTTTGTTTCTCTGTAACTGTAAAGGTAGACATAGAATTATGTGAAACCAAATGCTATTTTTCCATCATGGCAACTAACTGCCTCAGGTTGCCACCTTAGGGAGAGAAATTGGATGTAAATAATGTCACTTAATGTACCAAATAACATTTATATGCAGTAAAATCCTCCCTTCAGATACTAACTGCCTACTCTCTTTTATAGGCTAACACTTAGCAATTAAGCCACTGAACATCTGGGCTTCTGATCGCCCAGTAATCATTTAAATCAAAAAGAAGATCCACTGAATGCCTCTATGGGTCATAGTGCGGAAGATAAGCCCAAAGCAAAATATCTGTGGTACATACAGAAGGGCACATTCTGAAAACAGCTGATGCCTCTTATTCAAAATTTACTAAAGCAGTGTAGGAAGCTGAGCATCCTGATGATTTATGTGGATAAATAACGTAGTGAGATGCAAAGGTTTGCACATCTTTATTACAATAAAACAACACCTGGTGCCCTTTTGTTACCATCTGCATGTTCAAAATAATTTGGTCAGCATTATTGGCTTGGAAGATAGCCAGAGAGTCAAATTATTCACTAAATGGTGTGTATGAACTGAGGAATTACAAGCAGGTTTTTGAAGTATGCTAACAACAAAACTTTACCGCATGTTGCCCTAGCTGACAGCTTAATGGTAGCAGGAATGGAAGGCCTCCATTTATCTATGGAGCTTACTTCATAACTGTTCCTTGATGTACCTCATGTACCTGGATTTCCCATAAGAGGAAGAGGGCATTGCAGTCAACACTTGTCCCTTACAACTGTATCATCTGTAAAGCATGTCTATCCCAATAAGATCTGCACGTCTGCACTTAAGATTCCTAGTCATTTCAGAAAGAAAAAAAAAAAATGGAAAAAAAAAATTGTACTAATCAAAGCAACATTTTTTGATGAAGTTTGCTACAGCCAAAACCTGTTCACAGACCTTTACCATGTGGGCAGATCTATTTGGAGGAAGATTAAGGAAATGGCAGTACATTGGGTAGAGGACAAGCACTACTCCAAATTCTCATGGAAACTTCTCCAATACTTTTATGTTACGAGCAAGCTGGCTAGAACTGAGGGAATCAAATAGCACACCAAGGAGCTACTCATACTAAATAATTTCTGTTCAGAAATTGTGAAAGACATACTTCCTTCTTACAAATGCATTTCGGTCACTTGTTTATTCAGGCATTGGTCTTAATCTAATACGGAGGGTCTTTAGCACCTGGAATTCCACCTATTTGGTCTGGACAGATGGAATTTAGGCATTTCTGTTCCTCAGCAACTGTCGCAGTCAGAAGCTGTAAGCATTCAGAGGTACAACTTCAGAAACCACCATCCATGGGCAGTGGTACCATTCTGCAGCTCTCCCTTATGATTGCTATTTCATTAAATGTATCTTTCAGCAATTTACCAGATTTTGATGGAAATCAAATGCAAAATGGTGGAAAGAGTCCATGAAATGTCATTAAAACTAAAATACTTCATTGGATCTATAAATATTTTATCAATTAGACTGAGGAAGAATCAGGAAATGTATAGAGGTGGAGTGTCCAGTCTGGGATCTGGTATCTGGCTCACCGTGGTTGTACTCTCCCTTTTTCCCTACAAGTACATTAGGTAGTTGTGGAGCAACTCTGACCCTTTTACAATCCAGCCACAGTCAAGCCATTTTATAGATCTTACTGTATCTGTAAAATCGACTTACCTTTTCTTTTCTAAACACTATTTTTCATGAATTACTGCCCCATCTGCTTCAAAATGCATTGACCTGAAACATGGAATACAAGTTAGTAGCCTAGAAGCATTGTTTCATGTTCATATAAAAAACAGTGTAGTGAGGCTATTTTAGAGTACAGAAAACAAACTAAAAAAATCATAATTTGGGTTTCTTTCAAGTGCTCTTCTAGCAAACACTTCATAATAAGAGGTGCATTTTTATATTCAAAATCTAGTCCTGTAGTTCAAAACTTAGTGTTGACTTATCCCCTGAAGTACTTGAACATAAAAGAGATCTAATATGAAAATTGGCCTCTGTGAATAAAATATAACCAACACCAGATTTTTTTTTTTAATTGCTGAAAATCCTATTGAAAAGGAAAGAATGCTGCAATATCTGCCTTTCATAACATGACGTAATTCTAGAAGTTTGATGGAATCAAATTTTGCTTATAGTGAATGTTTCCCATAACTATGAGCCTTCCTTTATTAATCCAAAAAGGTTATTTACAGTAAATGTAAATAGTAACAGAAGAAGACATAACAACAGAATTCTTGGATATCCTGGGGATAGTTTGCTTACACAGAATCATTTTAATACTCTAACAGGAACCGAGAAAGGAAGGAAGAAAAAGAGAAATGCTTCTTTATTATTAAAGCATGGCTCCACTGCCCAGATGGAGGATGTAATTGAGCAAATCCACAGTTAGCATCATTGTAAGTGGGCTTATTTATACCAGCTGAGGATTGGTACAATAAATAATACATATAAAAGACTCGGATACTGTTGGACTATTCAAATTTCATTGAACTTTTTTTCTTTAGATTTCTAAAAAATACAGAGTGGAAACAAAAGAGCCACAGTCTTTGTTGCCACAATGTTCTGCATAGGAAACTTGTCTCTCTTCCAGTAGCTCCACAGGAATTATATGAAAAAAATGCTCAAATCTCTGATCTTCCTTGTTCATTTTCATGAGAACAGACAATGTTGGGGAAATTTGCCAAAGAGAGAGTTAGCATTTCCTCTTTTTTGTTGTTTTGTTTTGTTTTACCCTTTGAAACAAGGGGCAATCTCAGGCAGTGTTCCCTGTCCAACACTGTTAAATCACACTGCTAAATATGGTTTGTGCAAGTTTCCAGCGCTGCACTGATCCTGCTGTGCACAGTGCCCACAGGCACTTGCTCTGCTTGGAAATTAAATTCTCTAAACCAGATGAAGGTAAATTTACAAACTGGAATTCACACAACACCAAAGCATATGATTTAGACAACACCAGTCTCTAAACAATTATAAACCCTAATGTGAAATATATACGCTGAGGAAGAATTCTCAAACTTAAGCAGTTTCAAAATTGCTCAGAAAACATTGCCAGATGTACAAGCAACATTCAGTAGGTGTAACTTGGTCATCTAGGTACAGAATACAGCCCGTATGGGTTCACATGAGGTTAAGTGGAAAGTCTGGACTCTAGCTTTAGATCAGTGAAAAAAATGTGAGATCTACATCAAAACTGGAAAGGATGTATTTATAATTTTATTTCAAAGTCTCCTCCCCACCCCACCCCCCCCCCATTAATTTGTCACATAGCAGTTTTCTGTTTACATCATAGATACTGTTCAAGACATTTAAAGTTTTGGGGGTTTTTAATTGGCCATGTACCGTGTTTTTTAAAACAACCTTTGGCAAATCAAAGTGGTTTTATGTTTTCATACAAACAACAGTAAAACTTGCTGCTGTTTTTTTTTTCCTATGGTCACTGACATCTGAAGGTTAACTGCACCAAATTTTGTCACTTGGTTTATTGACAGGTCTGGCATGACAGAATTAAAAGCTTGAGTGATTCACTGATGTTTAACATTATCGGAACCAGTCCTGTGTAATAGTAGGGAGCACTTTTTATTCCCATAAGAATGACCATGACAACAGCCTGTAGGATGAAGATGAACTGAGAATATGAATGAAGACTTCCAAAAATATTTTTATACGAAAAAGTGTTTGTGTCTTGAAAGCATACAGTATGTCAAATGACAGAGCAAGCACTTCTCAAAACTGACTGTACCTAATACTAGCTTCCACCTTACTCTAAAAAACAAATTGACATTTTCATACTAAAATTGCTGATACTCTAAATACTGATACTCTAAGCACTGCTAGCACTTCATTGCTATCAGTAGGGTTTCTGGCTTCCAGAAGGATTATTTATGGAGATCTTGATAAAATGGGCCCAGGAATCATAAGATACCTATTTACTGATGAAAGTAAAGATAATACTGTAGTCACTATCATAGGTTTACCCGTGTGAGTAGAAGATGAAGATGTGTTTACAGGATCAAAATCCATAAGCACCTACCACCTACTCGCAAAGGGTAAAACCACTGTGGTTTTTTTTTCTATTTTAAAATGATAATACAATTCATAAACATATGACTTACATTATAGAACAATGAATCTCTGGTGTCACACTAATTAAAAAGCTAGTATTACATTACTTCCTCAAGGGCTCATTTTATAATTTTTAGGATTATAGCACATTGATTAATTTATACAAGTTTTTAATCCCCTAGTATTTAATGAAGTCTAGGAACTTAGGAACGTGTGTACAATTTAGATTTGTATAATTTTGTTACATAGGACAAAAGTTAAACTGGTCATGTACTACTTCACGTAGAAAAGTGTCTGAGCACACCAGTTCAACCATCAGCCTATTAACCATTTGCAATGAAAACAATTGAGTCTAAATTAATTCTAGGGTTATTAGATTATTTTTCAGCTTGCTAAGGACTCCAACAAGCATCGCTTGTCTTATGTGCTTGTCAACTGCCTTTTAATTAGCTACTGTGTAACAACTGAGCACAGTGGGAAACTAATATCTGTTCAAGTTATCTTCCATATCATTTAGAGAGCCTTGAAAACGACATTGTCATTATCCTGTACAGCCTCAGATTTACCCATTCTGGCACATCAAGTTAAAATAGCATGCTGCAAATAGAGGTTCATAAATGCATTGCAACTAAATACAATAGGAACTAGCAACATAAATTGTTGAAGACAAAATATTCTACAGAGATAAAATGCTGAATTGTGTTTTAGACTGGTGTCTGGTTCATTTTTACAGCCTCAAAAATGCAGTTCGATCACCTAGTTGTCAAACTGTTAGACCCACCCACAAATCATAGGCTCACAAACAAAAGAAATTTATTTCAAGTCTTCTGTATACTGTGTAAAAATTCTCAAAAGCTACAGTTTCAGGAAACATAATCCTGAATCTAAACCCAAGCCTTATGTATACTTCATGGGGGAAAACAAAACAAACAAAACCAGAAAAAACCTAGACACTGAATCTTGAAGTCATGTTTACCCAGACCTTATAGTAGGTCAGGGACAGACTCCAACTTTGGGCATTAATCAAGAGAAACAGAAAATTACTGGATGCTTAGAGTATATTTTCTGGGCAAGTGATGGCTACAGAGAAACATTACAGAACCTCCAGCTCTCTACAAAGTATAGATACAAAGGAAGGAGACTGATTTTTTAAAGCACTGAAATAAGATGATTACAAAGGTAGAGGGGGACACACAATTCTATTTATAATGGCACTTCTACACTCTGAAATCTTTTCCCTTAGGATGCTCCAAGTTGTGAGAAATAAAGAGGAGGAAAAAAAAGAAAAAAAAAAAGGAGTAAACTTGCATGGTCACAAGTATAAGTTGAGCCTGACCTGTGAATCTTCTTAAAGACGAGATTTATGAACAATCCCTTAACGACATGTTGCACAAAATTTTTCTTGTTTCTGTCATTTGTTTGTTTTACAGACCAGCCTTTCCAATTTTCTCCTTCTCTTTAATTTGGATTTACTAGATTTAGATGATAATAAGGAATTAAAAAAAGACACATGAATGTTGGTTAAGTAATAATAAGAATTGATAAGCACGTTGGTCTGCACTGTGAGAATATGGGATTTGTATTCTGCTTCACATCACTTTTCTGTTTGGCAGCATCTCAACACTCCCTTCACACAGATGTAACGAACTAAACATGGCATCTGGCTAGATGGGTATTGACAAAGACATTTTCTGTTGTATTTATGTTTTCCCAACAAGTAAGCTATCATGATATAAGCCACTACTTAACACCTTGCACAGATACAACTTAACAATGTTGTTACACAGGAGAATACCTACAGTAAGATTGGAACAGCTACTGTGTTGGTAAAGGGGGTAAGTTTTCTCTACTATGTGATAAAAGATGTTCCAAAGCCTAATAATTAACTTGAGTTAGCAGACTATTTAAAGACATTTCCTTTTTGTTCCTATTTTAGAAAGATCTAACACTGACAGCAATGCTAAAAATTAGACTTTGGTGCTAAAAAGTACTCAGCCATAAAACATTTATCACCTCTTGCAGAGGAAACACCTTTAGATTATTAAATATCTTTCGTTTGTTTCGATGCATAGTGTAGAGCCAGGCAGAGAGGTAATTACGCAGCAGGGAGAAGTGTCTCTGCGAAGGCAGTGGAAAGAAAAGGCCTTATTTATTTCAACTCCCCACAATTATATTCATTTTCTAAATGTTTTTGAAAATCTTACTGGCCTGTCACGTTTCCACCTCAGATAGCAGAAAATGATTAGGGTTGTGAGTAAGAGTCATGTTATTCTTTCACGGTGAGGTGCAAAGTGTAGAGACGATGATAATTTTGGGCTCAGCATCTTGGGGAGCTTGGATATAGCACATGTAACAAGGCTTCCCTGTAACAGCTTTTAATTGCTTTTTAGTACTTTTAACTTGCAATATTTACATAGATTAAAAATTTAATTCCTCAGGTATTTTCTCTTGTTTTTCATTTTTCAAATGCAAAATTAAATGCAAATAATTATTTTTCAAAATAATTATAAGACAGAATATGCAGAAATGATACCTGAGCAATACTGTAAAGCCTTTCATCACCTACACACATTCACAGGAAGGAATCTTGTTTCTGTGGTGTAATATAGCAAATCAAATAGAAAGAGTATCTCCTTGTAGACTGCACAAGCTCCCTCTGATTCAAAAATTATTCAGTGTTATTCATTAGGCCTCCATTAAAAATTCCATACATTCTTTTGTAGTGCTATTACCATGACACTTTCAGCATCACCATAACTCACTATTCTCACTAGGTTTCTACCCTTTTGCTACCTGTTATTGTCCAGCCATGTCCAGCTCATCCCAAATACACAGCACAGTATCTGTTGCACATCCTGTCATAACAAGCTGTGAAACAGTGTGCTTCATTCCACATGTGCAATCATTGTAGGATCATTTATTGAACTGAGTTGCTCTATGTCTATACTGCAGTAATAGCAATAACTAATCCCATGTTCATCAATTTGATCTAGGTAACCGTTTCCCTAAGTGTATGGGACATTAGAGTACCTGACAATTTCTTTGCTTTAGTATGTGTTACTTAGATTATAACACCTACATAAAGGTAAGCGATACTGGCTCTGATGTTCACCCAAGACTGCCTAGATACTTTCTGTCATAAGACTCTGCTTTAGTTGCTTATAGGTTTCCACACTTTAATTGCTCTGACTGACATTTTCCATTCCACGCTGATGTCTGCCTCAGGTTTTTGTTTTGGTTTTATTTCTTTAAGTTTCAGCAAAAATGATTCAGCTTTTTTTAGAGAATAATTCGTATGGAAAATACATTGTTCTTACCATGGTAAATTTCACCATTTTATTGAGAAAATCTAGTACCTTCTGTTTTACAATAGTGGCCTGATGTTTTACATCAAGTAAATGTATGAGGAAGCTGGAAAATTTATCCAAATTTAGACAACTTATGAGTTTGGGGAGAATTGCAGATAGCATGCTTCGAAAAGAGTGAATTGCTAATGCTGCAAATTGAAGCATTCAGAATTCAGGAGTGGCAGAACTAAGGAATAAGCAGCAGCTTTCCCCTGTATGTAGGCATTGTGATTACATATCATATAGCCTTGAATTTCATAATTCAGAAGCACAGGTGATTGAATTAAGGTTGCATATCTTGCATTTCCCAAGTTTCAAGGGGTTTGTGTTCGTTGGTTTTTTGCAAACTACCTCACTCTTTTAAACACTGGTTGATTTTGGTTTGTAGTTTGCAATAAAATAGAGCTGAATGCAACATATACTTACTTCGAAATACAGATCTAGGATTCTCTACCTAAACTCTGTTGAAAACACATAAAGGTTTCATGCTAAAAAAAAAACCTAAAGCAGACACTTGATCAAACAAGCTATTGTTGGGGTGGATTGCCTGGGAGGGCTTCTACAGCTGAGTTTAGTAACATCAGGGATCCTGTCTGAAAGATGTGTTCAGCAGGAGGATCTCTAAATGATTTATGAACAGCTGAATCAATAAGCAACCACTGGTGTTGAAAATGTCTTTTGAAGCAAGGTATCGCAGTCTACTTTTACAGTGTCTGTCTAGAGTCCAAAATAAGGAAGCAGGTTGAAGATTAACATCTCAACAGGCTCTTGAGGAGTAGGATTTCCTAAGGAAATCTTTCTTAGTCATTTAACTGCTATTGCCCCTCAGACAAAGGTTCTGTTAGAAGAAAATTGAAGAAACTGTCATGATAGAACCTGTGGGATCTCTGTAGCACTGGTGATACAGGAGTTTCCAGTCTGCAGCTGAGAAGTGCTGGTTATTGCTTGTACAGATGCAAACAGGATTATTTTCAAGAGGAAAATACCAACATTTTGAAATGCTTAGATTTTGCATCATGCATAATTGTTTGCTCAGATTCTGAATAAAGAATGTTCAACAAAAAAAAAAAAAAAACCAACAAAAAAAACCACTTGGTATTAGAACACCAAGAAAACTTCCTTTCCTGTTTCCCATTTAGAAATGCCACAGCCATTGGCTGTGAACTTCAAGGGTTCTTTGGCTGTCCTTGAGATACAGGAGCAAGCTGAGAGTGCTATCCCCAGAGCCAAGGACTCCACACACACGCACAATGGTGCAAGAAGCTCTGAGCAAACTGGTGGAAATCCAAGGCTTTGGGACTTGTTGCTGAGGAGAAGAAAATCTGATGCTTGTAATTTGAGTTAGGGGTCCAAGAACTGCTGGATTCACTGTCACAAAGCAGTAAACTCAACATGAAGACAAGGCTCTTCAGCACACAAGATTCCTTATGTAAAACTAGGATCAGGCTCCGAGGCTTCTGGGCTACCAACCTTAGGACTCTGAGCCTGGAGCAACAATTATTACAATCTTATCCTTCAGCTGTAAGTTTTGAGAAAGAGGACAGCAAGATCTATCAATTCACATTTCCATCCAGAACAAGGAACTGAAGTCAGAAATTCTGAGAATGATGTTCTTCTGCTAAGAACACCCATAAAATCTGCTACCAGAAGTTGCATCACTCCACTACCACAAGTGACAGAATAGCAACCTTACGATACTAGCAAATGTGTCATATATTCATGGTTTCAACCAATAAACTGTGACAGACATCGTTCTAATCATTTTCTGAGAAAAAACTTGCTGAGTGAAAATTCCTGACTCAACCATAATAATTACGTTCAAAGCCATGAGAAGTGCCAGGTATCTGAATGGACTTTAAAAGTACTGAACTTCACTATCAACTTCACAGATTAAAGATTTTCTGTGATTCTTTTTTTTTTTTTTTTTTTTTAAAGGGGGAGATAACACCAGACATCTGGCTGAATTTTAACATTTCTTAGTAGGGACTTGACAAGACAACAGATTCACAGTTAATGAATTCAAAGCTTCATGAATATATAACAGCTCTAGCTTTGTAAGTATGAGCGTTACCTCCAGAGAGCTAAGCTACAGAGCAGTGATGCTTTATTTTGTCAGGAAGGCTACCCAGCTATGTCACCATAAAGAATCAGCTGATTTCCTTTGGGATCGCCACTGGTTCAGAACAGCTCTATCTAGTTAGGATAAAATACACCAAAAACATAAGCAAATAACATAAGCCTGATTATCTTCCCTTTCAATGAAGTTTCAAATTCCTCATGACATATCAGTGATGGATGCAGAGTTTTTAAAAGACCCTGTGGCAAGAATGAAAACACTCCGAGTATAAGGAGAAAGGAAAAGCTCATCACAGCTTACAGAGGGAAAAAAGCTGGCACACAAAGAAGGGGTCTCTGACTCGACATCTGAACAAACTATTCCAACTGGCAGATGGATCACTGAAAACAGAGGAGGTTTGTGGTGCCAGCAAGTATTTTTCCTTAAAATGTACTAGAATCTGGAAACAATAGGAAATAAACCAGAAGAGCTCAAAATGTCATGAATAATGTAGGCATATGTTACAATTAGGCTGCATGAATACAGCTAAAAGTTACCATAAATATTCACTCTGATATTTATAGACATTTGCTATGGTCACACTGACTCACCTTGCCATGAGCATTTGATAGACTGGCACAAATATTTGTAGAAAGCAATTTAGAGCCATGGAAACAAAACTCCATCTGCTGGGTATGTTTCCTGAATTGTTCACAGAGTCAGTCATTGTAAAGAATCAGTGCAACAATATACAATACGACACAGACATCTCACTCCTGGTCCTCTGCCACACACACCACAAGCAGCAAGAGCGTGACCCAACTATGCGTTACCACCATTTGCATTTGTGTTCAGGCAAGTGCCAAAGCATATTGGGACATTACTATTACGAAATATTCCTAGAAAACTAATTTAAAACAAGTGCAGCAAATGAACAGATGTGATAAACACAGATTTTGATACCTAGCCTTCACAGAAATTACAATAATAATGTTAATAGCATGGCAGAGTTTAGGACCACCAGATCTAACAGCATCCTTGACACCCCTCTTTCCCCTTTCAGAACAGGGAAAATGAGAAGGATAGTATCTGCAATACTACTTCTGAATGTCTTTCCTTTAACTGTCCCATGTAAAGGAGAGATCTTTCCCTCTGTACTGTTTATTCTGGACAGCAATGGGTTATACAAGGAGTGAAGGGAGAACCAGATATATATGCCCTGTCCCAAAATGTTTAAGCTAGCTCTGTGTGTACACATCCCTTCACAATGAAAAAATAAAACAGGAGCTGTCAACAAGATTATTTCAGAGAAAATCAGATAGCAAAACATGAGTAATTACCTCACTAAATCAAGTAATCTCTTTAATCTTAAAAGGAAATTTCAAACCCGCCTTTTAGCAAGCTTTATTTCTGTTTCCATATTCAATTTAGGTGTAAAACATGTTTGGTTTTATTTTTCAGAAATGCATAGCAGGACCAAACTTTGAAGACCATGTCTTGTTGGGTGTGAAGAAATTATTTAAGACAAATTATAGTGCTGTCACACTCATACCTCATAGTTTAAAATAAATCTTGTCATCTAATTATACAAGAGCTTAAGTTTGTTTAACAAATTTCTCAGAGGTATTTGTGTGGCACTGCATTTCCCTTCGCCTTTGATTAAAGCCTATCATTTCAGTCTTTTTCCTCTGTAGGTTTCTATGTTTTATTGTGGTGTTTAACAGGTTGCATTTATCACACCTCTTCAGCTGGGCTAAAGCAGATAAAACCATGAAGTCTCAGTACAGTTCTTGGCAGTTCACAATTAAAAAATTATTTAAAAACAAAGGCACCCCAAAAAGGGCTTTCTGCTCCCAAACTAAGAAGTTCAACAGTAAGAAACTGGGTCTCTGAAAACAGTTCTGATGTCCCACCCACAGGTATACTGAGAAAATTAAGGGAAAAGGAGAATTCCCCTTGTGTTTTAATTCCCATGCTATATTCTCAAAATGTCAGGGCGCACTTGACTAGAATCAGCCAAGTCATGATAATTATTTCAAGAAATTTTAGTCTGCAAAAGAATCTGTCTTTTCCCTTCTTGCTTATCACTGAATTCAGATAAGCTGTGAATTGTTCAAGAGTAGTCTTTATTGCGGCAACAAGAAGAGGAGGGGCAAAGAATTGTCATCAGAGAAAAATTAAGTTAAGCACAGGTCCCTGTGAAGTGCTTAACCAACTTGATGCTATATTATTGAAAGAATTTCCTTGACCAAAACATTAAAGACAAATCTAAAAAATACAATAAACGGCCTCCACGGGAAATGTAAAGCACTTCAGAAAGTTGGCACGGGTCAAAGTAACTAGGCCTGATTTTGAAAGATGACATCTTATCTCACAGATGTTATTTACCGTAAGCCAAGAATAATATTTACGGCTTAATCACCTGATAATCATAATCTGGTTTATTAGTGACTCATAACTGCAAGTACTTGTGAACATATGATTACACATCCAGAACTGGAAGGCTGCATAAGGCCATCTTAAAACAGGTCAATTAGTGTTTTCCAGTCCATATATCACCAGGCCGCAAGATAGGTATTTTCTAGTTCTCTGACCAAACTAACATTACATACCTCTTGAGATCAAACTCTTCCCCATTGGTGGTTCTGGAGATACTGTATCATAGCTTGGTTCATGTGCTCACTAATTACAGTTACCTTACAAAATGCCTCAGTGTTAAGCTGTGGTTGACATTAACAAGCTGTTAAATTAAATTTTGATGCAGTTTTGAGGCCTCCCCTCAAAACTGAAATGCAAATGTGCCCATTTTATTAAGCAATTAGGACCATTGGAGCTCATATGCAGGGGAATAGCAATTTTAAAAGGGCAATTGTATTTGCTTTCTTTTTTTCCTCAGTATTTTCTGACTGCTTTTCTCTCCAGTGGAAGAACTGCAGCTGCTTCATCACTTCTTTCAGACAACTATGACACATTCCTATTACTGGATATATTCTGCAGGTATCACAGTCATGATATCATTGCATTCAACAGTATAATTGCTGAATTCTGTAGTTTCTTTTATCAGGAATAAACTGACTGTAGTTTTTGTGCTATGAGCTGAAGGCTTACAGTATTGAAATTTAAGCCAAAAATTGAAAAAGAAGAGAGGATGTCACAGCCCCACCTGCTTAGTCTACAGTTTAATATATCCATCAAAATCAGATTTTGATGGATATATTCACTCTTTCTATTATACAGGACCTAATTCAAGATCTTTTAAAACACCACCTTTATTCCAACACTACTTCAGAATCAGAAATAACTACAAACTTTACTTACCACAGTAATCATTAGAACCAGATCTTAGCAACAAAAAAGAGCAAATAAAATCATAAGCAGCAAGCCTTACTCTACTACTTCAGGAACTTTGAGTGAAAATAATAAACAAAGGAAAAGAATATGTGTATTTTCAATAATCAATCATTCCTCAGTAAATTTCTTTAGTTTTTAAAGAAGAATTTCCACTGAAGTCCATCTCCATCTTCTGAAGGAGTAAGAGCCCAGCTAATGACTTTATTTCAGAACAAGAAAGATTTGCCTTTCCACTTTCTGTTCCATGCCCCTCCAAGAGACTTTCTTATTGTTGGCGGTGATGAAAGAAGCTATTTGCTTGTGACAAGAACAAGAAAATCTTACTGATGAAAAGTGAGGCAGCTTTTTTGTTTGTTTCTCAATTAAATCAATAAACCCCAAAATGTGCCAGTTTCACTTTCCATTTTGAAACACATTGGACAGCTGCAGGGCAGAATGTTATTCCTTCATTATTCTCTCTTTTAGTCTTCAAATAATGCTATTTGGGATCAATGATCACCTCAGACAGGCTAATATAAACACAATTTGTTTCCATAATAATTGGCATGCTGCTATTTAGTGCATTATAAACTGCTGTATAAATTAATCACAGATTCATACACTGGCTATGTGCACTGCAATTTGTCTTCACAGAGTTACTACTGTCAGATCAAGTTTTTATCTATTCTTAATTTTAAGCATTTAATTACATTAGTATTCACACTATAAAACATACAAAGAGGTCTCAATTACCATTGCCCTTCATGAGATGAATTAATTTAAGTCATAAATCCACTCCACTGTAGAAAGGAACATCCAAAGAATCACTGTTTAGTTCATGGAATATCCAGTGTTTTCTTTCTGTCTAAATGAAATATCCTCACTGTACTCTTACTGGAGTGCACAAAATGTCCATTTGTCATTGCACTTTTCATTTGCTTTCGAGTCAGAGGAATGACCCTTCATCTATTAGTTTATTTAAATGTCACTGAACCTTTTGGGGGATTCTGCCCCATAAGTAGTGGTACATATCCTGTAAATCAAACCTGTAAAAACATCTCTGGCCTCACGTTTTGCTAGATTACCCTTTAAAAGGAACCTTTTCTCAGATTGTTGCCCTCTGTGTTTCAGCACATTTCGCTTCCAAAAGCTGTAACCATGATGGAGAAAAGCAAAGGGAACAACAGAAAGAATTTGGTATTAGCAAATTTTAAAAATGGATCTTTGACCCCAAAGTGTCAGACTGCCAAAGTCAGAGCCCAGACCAGACTCTGCACTTTGTCCTTCCCCCAACTGCTGCTCTCTTTTCATTGACTTACTGTACATTCCCATGCACTGACTGACTACGTGCAGATTAACCGATTGCAATTTTCACAAGCCACCAGACCATGTTAACAATTCTTTGCATATAATGTTTGCCACTGCTCATCTGCCTGTGCATTATGAGATGCCTTCACCTTGCACTAAGTGCGCATTGCCTATTGCCTTCCTCCATTCCTTTAGGCAGCTGCCAAATTTTAGGTGAACTTCCCTCCTGTAAATGAGTATATCCAGGTGCACGTTCTCTTTGTATACACACCTTCCCCTGCCTATTCTTGAGCAGGAGTACCTCATGATGTCTCCTCCTGTAACAATGACTGCTGGCCTTCCTGGGCAAGGCTGAGGGCCTACTACTACTCATTCTTCTGCATCAGCCCAGGCTTAAGAGATGCCGACTTTTCTAAAGGGGCTGATGGAATTATGTCTAAGTTAAGGAGGGGATAAAAATAAGCTTCCTTCTCTTGTGAGAGAAAGAAGAAGGGATGAGTTTCTAATGGTAAGGGGGAAAGTTGTGCAAGACCAAACAGAACTGGTGAAATGGATGCAGGAAGGGATTAGGGAGTGCAAAGAAAGGGTAGAGTCTGGAGGTAGCAATATGGTAGCATAACTTCACATATTTGCAGGGAAGCCAAGAGACAATATTCACAGATAGTGGATGAGAAAGGAAAGAGGATAGGAAAGGATTAATAATTCAAAGCTAGCTTAGAGTGGCTTAGTCTCCATGCTCCAGATACAGATAGAAACAGTGAACACAGGTGGCTCAAAAGAGAGCCTTCCATCCAGGTCACAGAAGTGCACTTGTCAGATACCACAGAAATGTAAAACAAGTATTTCCTCTTGACTTCCTTGTGCAGCTCCTGAAAAGGATTATCCAATGAATAGAAAGGTTTGTTCACCAACAGGTCTATTCTGCATCACAGACACCCAGCTAATACTCCAAAGCACGTTTAAGAAAGAGGAGAGTGAAATTATTGCCACGCAGCTAGAAATCTTGTTCTTTGAATGGTGGTTCCATGGCTGCAAGTGAGAGGGCTGCTGAGCCAGGGCAGGTCCTTAAAGGAGAAGTGTGTCAGCTTTTCTCCTTGCCTTAGCAAGAGTAAGAAAATAATGTTCAGCAAGCTCTCTGCTCACTATACAGGAGACGTTTTCTCAGTACCACATGGCTAATCCGGGTGCCTTCATATGAAACGTATTTAAGAGAGACTTTCACTGATGCCCTTACAAAGAACTTCCCTACTTTGAAGTCACACCCACCCCATTTCTTCCAAAATCCCTCTAGGCAGCTATTTTGCCTCTACCCTACTGAGTACTATTAACAGGTTTGCCATTATGCAAGGGGATTAATTTCTCCCCCAAATAGGAGACATTGATCTAAATTTACACATAACTTACGTAGTCAGTAAAGAGAGAATGATGTAAATCTTTCATATTCATATTCTGTAAGCCAAATTCATATTCATATTCTAGAAAAAGGATTTTCTCTCTCTCCAGAGCCTAATGATGGTGCATAAGAAAAGAAGACTCCTTTAGATGTCTGAAGCGATAAGAATCTCCAACCTCAGTACCAAAATCACTTTAAAATTTCAGAGGTAGTTCCTGAATTACTCCAGTAATCATTACAATCATAGCTTTGCTGTTGGTCTTCAAGAATTCTCAACGTAAGCAAACAAGCAATCCAAGCAACAGCAACAAAACCAGCTCACAAATAAAGTAGCCCAGAAATATGTCCCAAACAATGTAATTTTTTAAACTGCGCTAAGTCATTTCCTCATTTCCCATTGTTCAGATGCCCTAGCCAGCCATAAGAATGATATAAAGAGAAAGTATCCTCTAGCTATAAGCTCCATCCATAGTTAAGTCTTGAAAAGAAAATACGTATACTAATTTTCTCATCATTAAGTCACTAATTATATTGAAAAAACTGCAACACATTGGGTTTTTTTCTTTGCCCTTGGGGAAAAAGTTTGTATATAATTATCAGTTTCCTAACTCTTTACTTGCCCTTTTGTTTTAATAATGAAAGAAACTCTTTCATCTGTCGGCAAAATAGTATCGCAATGAGACAGGCTGGAGGAAATATGAAACCCAGCGATGGTTCAGGGCTCTAGAGACAACAAGCAACATCTATTCCTAACCTCTTACTGACCTATCACTGGCCTTAGACAAACAAGTTAAACATTCAATTAGTAGAAAAGAAATGAACGTGCTGTTTATTAATTTGGAGGAGAAAATGCAATGTTGTGCATATTAATTCACCTAATATGCCATGCAGCATCTGAACTTCAGTTAGATAAATCCCATCCAGTTTCAGATACTCACTCCTAAGAGGCAACTTGGTAGCAAAATGTCTTACACACAGGTCTCTGCATATTTGCATAACATAGAGGAAACTTGGAATTAATGATTTCTCAATTTCAGTATGTCTTGAACCTTGTTTATTTCTCATAGATCGAAGCTGCCTAACTCCTTGATATCTATTCATTTTAACTTGTTTTCCATCCCATATCTATCTTCCCATACTCCCTCATTCCCTGCTCTTTGCTTTGATCTTTAACTTCTATCTCTCTTCTGATTTACGTCTGTATTTACAACCACCGTCTTATAACCCCATTACAAAAAAGCCTCTTCAGCTCAACTGCCTATTGAGCTGCCTGTCAAACTGCTCTCCTTGTGCCCTCAGACAGTGAGTATACTGCCTTGCATCAACCACTCCACATCTCCGTCGGGCCACGTCCTCTCAGTGCAAATGCCACCAGTGGACTCGTGTCCCCTTCCTCCCCATCTCTTAGGAATGGCTGGTATCCTTGTAGGGCGATATGGACTGGAGGGGAGGAGTGGACCACAGTGGCTGTAAAACCTGGCTGGATCATTGAGCTCAAAGCATAGCAGTCAGTGGTTTGAAGCCCAGCTGGCAGCTGGTTAGCAGTGGCATTCCACAATGGTCTGATACTGTTTAACATCTTCACCTGGAGCATGGGGCAGAGTGCATCCTCCACCAGTTTGTGAGTGGAACCAAACTCGGGGGAGAGGGAAATACGCTGGAACACGGGGCTGCTGGGCACAAGGACCTCAGCAAGGTGGACTAATGGGCTGACAAGGACCTCGTGAAGTTCAACAAAGCCAAGTGCAAAGTTTGCCCCCTCCTCCTCTCCATTGCAAGACTAGAAATACAATCTCAATGCATTCTATGCACAGTGTAAAAAAAAAAAAAAACCTACACTAAATTTTCACTCCAAAGAGCGGAACAGACTAAAACTTCTGTAACTGCCATGTAAGTCCCTCAGCACTTTAGCAGTAGTGTTTCACTACTGCTCAATAAAATATGGATATTGCTAATTTGTTATTCTATTGTCTGACCTTGAGAATATCTGATCACCACCCATCCACACAGCCTGTACAGAAATCCTTTTCCAATCTGTTGTGCACTATTGAAGTTAAGAAGTTAAAGCTCAGGCTGGTTAATTAGATGTGAGAAAGAACGGGACACAGAAATCTAAACTCGGTATAATTCATTTCTGGAGACAAAGAGGTCAAGTGTGCATTACACTTGAGAGCTTATACAGCTTTTCTGGGTATTTATTCAATACTGTCAGTCTGAAGCTTCAATAGGTATGCAGCAACATCCCATTGCAATGATATGCTAGGAACTGCAGGTACTTCTGGAATTATGCCACAATTTACATTGGACCAAAGACGGTTTTAACACAAATAGCCCTGTGCCACAGTTGGAATTCCAAGTATCTGTCAGCATGAAAGGGAAGCTGAATGAACAATATATGTTTCTTCCCTTGGTCTCCAAGTGGAATTAAAAAAATAATCTAGTTAAAATGTATTTATCTTCTTGTCCAGTTGGTAGCCGGCATTTGAAATATCCCACTAGTTTTCGCACAAACATGTACTACAGGTAGAGTAGGCTTGGGGCCCTATTTCACACCACCTTCTCAGTTTTAAATGTTCAAAAAGACTTCAAGACCCATACTTACAAATGATAAACAAAAGTCAGACTGATTCTGTTAGTCTTTGGATGAAATCTAGTGCCCCATTCCATTAGGAAAGAGAGGAAGTATAGAAATCTGACTCCAAGAAGCTAAATACATTCATGTATTGACATGAACATTTTTCACAGCAAATGTGGAATCTTTTTACAATGACAGATGAATAATAAAATTGTGTTTGTTCTTTCCTATTGTATATAGATGTTCTCTATACTTGTGATCGTGCATATTTCACTGCATCACCCTGTTATGAATACTGGGCTGTTCTGAAAAAGATCCATCTGCTCTTCTTAGCCATAAATTGTTGTAACACCCAAGCTTTTTTTTCAGATTTTTTAACTGCAGAACAGCATTTTCCCAGGCTCCCAGTTGCATGTTTCCTTGTAATGTTTTGATATGCAGCCATTTATTTCATTGCTATGTTGCTAATTCACATTTCCCTTAGGAGGAAGGTCTGAGGACATTTTTGTGAGAATAAACTGTATTAGCAAAACTTGTATTTTTCTCCAGAAGACAAAAAAAGTACTGCAGGTGGTTTTAGATATACAGTTAATGTTAAGATCATTTTTCTTATGAAGATCTATTGTTGCAGAGAAGTTGAGTGGTCTTGCCTTAAATTTAGAGACAATGCAGAAACCTGACGGTTTACTCTAAACTGTAATAGTATACACTAGCTGGCGAGGAGGTTTACAGAGTGTCTGTAACAAAGGGCAGCAACATGGAGCTTCAGGAGATCTAAATCTGGAACATTTCAACTTGACATTTCATTTGTTTGTATAAATCACTGTGGAGGATGGTTGAGCACTCAAGTTAAAGCAACACTTAGATTATCACATTCTGAAATCATGAGTAAGAGTAATCAAATTGTCTAAATAATGTGAAGCAGACTTATTTGGTGCTCTCCTAAAGTAATTCCAGTGCCTAGTTCTTAATTTTCTCAATGTAGTAACCTCACAAGCAACAGAAGTCTTTTTTTTCTTTTTTTTTTTCAATAATCAAAGCATACGTAGAAAGATAACAATAGGTATTTTAAAACAAAATCTATTTGCAGGAATATTTATATGCTGTCTGTATTAACACCTCTTATGTTTTAGAAGATTGCCTATGCAGAACAATTTGGAACAGTTAAATTTTAAAAATCTAACAGTCGTGTTTGCTTTCTGTTTTGCTTTTTATTAGGTTTTGGGGGTTTCATTTCCACACTGTTTAAGTCAATACAGCTACTTCCGGGTGTAAGAACAAGAAAGAGTTTGAGTGAGTATGACTTACTATGTGGAAATATCTGCTTGATAGTTATGTCTACAGTACAGGAACTATTAAAAAGAGTCTTCAGAATATTTTATTTACCCTTGGGCTCATTCTCTGGGAATCTAACCCTGGGAACCACTGAAAACCTTGGGAAGGAGGTAAGGAAGGAAAATTGACCTGTGCAGCTGCTCCACAGCCACTAGGCACTGGGCTAGCTGGGCTAGAAAGGATATCAAAGACGACAGCCCAGATCCAAGCACTAAAACACAAGGATTTGATTATTGTCAGAGTATTTTATCGCTACCTCTTATCTTGCACAGACAAAATTACAGTTTGGGAAAATAAGATGGGAGGAAGCGGGAAAGATGAAACTACTTTTGCCTTAAGGCAAAATTGACTTTAGTGAAAACGCATTTTTGTCTATGTGATACAAAAAATAAGGAATAAATAGAAAGTTCAGGTTTTCACATCTTGCCTGTAGATGAAACACATCTTGTACAGCCATGAAACTGTACTGGAGTAAGTGCCACTGGGAAAATTAATAACAGGAACAAGTGATAGCATGAGCACTGGAACTAGTGAACCCTGGTTTTTATAGATTTAAATTGTGTGCTTGGATTCTCTGGTGTTTAATAAAGCAGAAGCTTTGCTTGCTTGTCTGAAGCCCTGCCTGCTTCAGCCTTTTCTTCCATGGTGGCATTAAACAGGCTTCTTGACTACTGCCTGCCTACTTTCATGACATCTTTGGAACTTGCTATTTTTTAGAATCTTATTATTTTAAATTTAGTTCAAGTTAGCTGACTGGATAGACAACCTTCCCTACACCTGTCCCATACTCAGGGTGAGACATTGTAAGGCTTGATTCCTTAAGAAGCAAGACTAAAAAATACCCACAAGTGTCTTCCCATTCTACAACAATTGAGAGGAACTTCCATAGACATCTGTCCAAGTAATGCACTATCCCCCTTCAAAATGTGCTTTAACATTCTTCGTTTCTGTGATGCTGACAATAAAACTGACAATGATAGTTTGCTAGTGTCCTGAGATGATTGCTTATCTCACAGACCAAAAGTGCCTCATTTTTTCTTGTAGTTTTCAGTTTGTCTGTCTGTCCACTGCCTCATCTTGGTTGGATTTAGACTGAAAACCCTTTGATACAGAGATCACCTTTTTACCCCATTTGTTTCTGCAGCAAGAACAAAATCATCCATGTCTATGACCAAGACACCAGAATACTGTATACATTCAATTAATAGATAATAATTATATTAATAAAATGACAGTTGAGCAGGATACATGTTAGAATCATATAGTACTCATCACACTGATCTGCTATCATTGATAAGGGACTGCCAGTTGTTCTAATGCTCTGAATGAGGTATTATTCATATGACAAACAAATCTGTCAAATGGCTTTACCAGCCTGCCCAAATTCTAACACTGTTTATCCAAAGCAAACCACTGCTTGAAGTTGGCAGACTCATTTTTTTTTCATATTAATATGTGTACCAACTTGAGGGTTACTACTAAACTGTTCAAGGCCTCCCTCTACAGATGGATTGATGATTGCGCTTTGATTTATGGCTCATCACCAGGACATTATTCACAAGGCCTTGATAACTCATTTATATCGGTCAGCATGTGCATTTGACTTGACAGAATCATTATCCACATTATCACCAGAACTCACACATGGACCTCTGCCTTTGCTCTGGAATTGATATTGGATTTGAAATCACTAAACGCCATTCAATCCATTCCCCCTCAGAGCCATGCCATGCTGCTCATGTTGCACCGTAGTCACATAGTACGTAATGCCCATCACATTCTTTTTTTACACATCCAGTCTATGAACAACACTAACTTTTTACATCTGTTCTACATTACCTGATATCTGAGATGTTACATCTGTGTTTAAAGCGTCCAATGGTAAAAGACAAAACCTTGACATTATTCAGCTCTGCCATACTATCTTTATTTGTAGCGACTTTAAAATTCCATTGCACCTTCAGGGAAAACTGTATTTTTGCATTATTTTACGCAGACCACCACACTCTATGAACCCCTACTTGGTCAAACTTTTCCAAATCAGAATAAAAACATCACTTCTGAAAGCCAAATTTCTCGTAATCCAGAAAAACCTGAGTTCTACTCTAGCCTGTGAGGCTTTGGCTTCCACACTCATAAACACTTCAAACAGTTAAACACTGAAATGGAGAGGGAGCAGAAGAGGATGAATGTTGTCCCTCTTCTGCTATTTAACGGATTGCCTTACTGCTTTAGACCACAGGAAAGAACCAGACATTATAAACAGGGGCTCATAAGCATGTATATTTCATGTTAATGCATTTCATCAGACAGCCTAGTAAAGGTAACGTTATCTTCAAGCAGTTAGCAGCAAGAAATAACTAGACAGACTTATTTCCCTTTCAGGCATTATTCACATTCTGTTAACAAGTTACTCAGTGCTTAAACAGAAATACAAACAGTCAGTAAAGATTCCAGAGATCATGTGGGAAATTACCTTCAGCTGAATGACTAATTCTAAGTGCTCATTTGCACAAACAGAATGATCACTTTTCTATTGCTTTAGCCTTTCCTCCTGCTGCCTCTTTCAGTGATACAAAAAAAATGAGGTGAGAGAGAGCCAACTTCATTATTTGTAATTCAGAATGTCACAAGATCATTTCCAAAATTCAGATTATCACATCATCACTTCAGCTTCTAGAAACTCATTTATTTCTGACCTGTTTTGCATTTCTGACCTGTTTTGCTATTTATGTAAAGAGATGAATACTGTTAACTTAGCTGCCACTGCTTCTGTGTATCTGTGCATAATGTATATTTCAGTTTCAATTTATTATCATAAGCCCTAGGATTATAAAGATTTTGTTTCATGTGACAAGTTTTTCACCCATATATTTTTATTTATTTTGCAAGTTAAACTATACAGGGACTTAACTAACTATACATATATTTTCATGAAATAACCATGGCAACTGAACATACCCACACTGAACATATCCATCTCTTGAACATCATCTCCCACTAGATCTTCTTTAGCTAACTCAAACGTCACCATGACATTTTCAGTGTGCAAATAAACTATGTATCATGTTAGTATATATTCTTAAAGTTCTAAGATAGAAAAATGTACAAGCTAGTTTCAAATTGCAATCATACAGGTATCTAAACATTCATTCCAATATGTTTAAGAATCAGGACTTCATCACAGTAACAGCTCAGACTAAAATAGAGATACATGAAAATTACAGCAATGAGATTTATAGAATGTCTGTGTTGTTGTTTAGCAGTACAAACCAAAAATGCCAGACATGCTCTATACTCACTATGAGATCGTCTTGCCAGATGTTATAAAACGTAAAAATGTAATACATGTCAAACATTGTTTACTTCTCTTATTGAGAGGAATTACTAATTTAGACTTAATATGTCTAACTCTTCTAATTATTTTACTAGTGACTGCTAGGAGAGTCCATCTAAAGCTATTAAGATTCAAAAGATGTATTCATCACAAGGCACTTCAGCAGCAACCTGAATTAGCCACGCAAGACAAAACCTCTGCTCATTTTTGGAAAA
Organism: Aquila chrysaetos chrysaetos; assembly: GCF_900496995.4. NCBI lineage: Eukaryota > Metazoa > Chordata > Aves > Accipitriformes > Accipitridae > Aquila > Aquila chrysaetos. The sequence continues at coordinate 10,212,390 of NC_044012.1, forward strand.
TTGTAATAATGGGAAGTAATTGTTTTTTCTAATAATGCTGATGTAAACAATCCTGACTATGACTAGAGTAACTCTTTTTCCTTTTATTTTTTTGTGACATTCAAGACAGGCTCAGAAGCAAAACCCCTCATGATAATGATAAAAATTCCAATGCTACCTTCATATGAAGCTGGTTTTTATGATACTGAAAGGGCTTTTCTTTTGCACAAGGTTATGCCCTTATATCTGGCAAAACCAAAAGAGAATTGTTTTCCAGCAGGTTGAGCCATTAGGATGAAAATCTCATCTTTTGAACAAGGCTGATACCTAATCTTTACCACTGTATTGATTGAACAGGGTTGTGAGATTTACCCATATTCAGTTTAGCTGCCTGACAGACAAAACAGAAGAGGGAGAAATCTATGCCAATCAAACAACATTTCTTATGAAAAAAAATCATCTGAAATTAAAAATGAAAACACAATATTTTGGTTGTCTAGAGAGAGGTAGAAATCCTGAAAAGTTCATTTTACAAACTAACAGGAATGAAATGCCAGAATTGTCAAGTTAGTAGTCTGTCTTAGTCCCCAGCTCAGCAGTTCACACCCTCAGGATATAGGCTCAGGACCAATTTTTATGACAGGGTGATCTGCTAAAGAACTAGTATATGTTATAAAAATCAGGGACTGGGAAAAACTGTCTTTTCACATTTGTGTTTCAGCCTGAAGCCTCCCTATTACCTTAACACTCTGTCAGTCTTTGAGAAACAGCCAGCTAAACTAGTTTGGTAATTAGCTGAAAAGACAAAGGCTAAAGGTCAATTAGCCTAGGAGGCAAAGGCTAATTGCACACTTGTCATTGGGAGACCAGCTGGGAAAAGTTCACGCCAATGGCCAGTCAAAAGAGGTTCTCCAAAGTTTGAGAGGGGATTTAGCTTGAGGAGGAGGAAGAAAGGAGTGGGAGTTATTGCTCGGTTTCTTTTTTCCTACTTGTAGAGTTAAGTTACACTGGGAGTTGAAAAAAACATGACTCATCTTGAAGGATGTTGTGGTTTAACCCCAGTCAGCAACTAAGCACCATGCAGCTGCTCGCTCACTCCCACCACCCAGTGGGATGGGGGAGAGAATCAGGGAAAAAAAAAAGTAAAACTCATGGGTTGAAATAAAGACAGTTTAATAGGACAGAAAGGAAGAACAACAACAACAAAAAAGACAATAATAATAATAGAAGAACTGGAATATACAAAACAAGTGATGCACAATACAATTGCTCACCACTCGCAGATCAATTCCCAGTTAGTTCCCAAGCAGCGATCTACACCCCTGGGCCCACTCCCCCCAGTTTATATAGTGGGCATGACATTAGATGGTATGGAAGACACCTTTGGCCACTTTGGGTCAGCTGCCCTGGCTGTGTCCCCTCCCAGCTTCTTGTGCCCCTCCAGCCTTCTTGCTGGCTGGGCATGAGAAACTGGAAAATCCTTGACTTAGTATAAACACTACTTAGTAACAACTGAAAACATCAGTGTGTTATCAACATTCTTCTGGTACTAAATCCAAAACATAACACTATACCAGCTACTAGAAAGAAAATTAACTCTATCCCTGCCGAAACCAGGACAAAGGATTATTTTAAAATGAGACAGATTAACAGCTCAAACCAATCTTATGACAATTCCCTTCTCTGCCTGAGGACACTGAATCCTGAATGCCTGAGGAGAGCTTCCACCTTCTCAAAAGTGTTCTAATAATCATTTTTGCTAGTTTAGGGGATTATAATCTTTCCAATTTTTCTTAGGCAATCAAACATTCACTAGAGCAGAAACTATGAATTGAGTATTCCACTTCTTACGTGAGAACTCTTACTATATACCTGCAAGATTAATTCTCTGGATTCAGACAAACCCAGGTGGTCCATGCAAAATAGACCAGGTTGTACTTGAGGAAGAATTAGCTAAAACACCATGGGGATGGGAAGCAGGTCCCAGAACTCTGCTTGTTCATTTATAGTGAAATTGATACAGTGAAACCATTTCAACAATAGAGTTTAAGAGTACTGAAAGCCAATATCCTGTACAGCCTAGTGGGTTAAGCAATAAATGTTGGAGTGCCCTAAATGCTGACTTGTTGGATTCTTCCCTTAATCTTGACCTCAACATCTTTTCCCAGCTGAATTTATCTGGCAGGCTCAAGTAGTCTCAAGCTGAACAATACTTCATTTTTCTAGGAATGTGCTATTCAATGCACTTAAACTTATTTTCCCCCACTGTATTCCATAGACTACTTTTCTGTAGTTTATACATGTTTAACTTGCCTGTCAGGCCTCAGACGTCAGCAGAATGGTGGAGTCGTTTCCACAAGAAGACACTCTTCTGTTGAGCATAACACTGTCTGCATAGCCAAGGAAGAGGGCATTATCAGATGAAGGTCTCTGCTTCGTTTTCTGGGGGTTTTTTTGTAAGGCTCCACCTGCATGGTTTTGCATGAAAACTGGGTCCCTCTGTCGGCATCATCAACACCATTCCTTCTCCTGTTAAGGAAGTAGAAGATATTTTAACAGGGAATCTTGGTCACCAAGATTTTCCCTGTAATGTGTGAAGAACAGATTTTATATCAAGCTATTGTAGTTTAAAATCAATGTGCTTCCATGTCTTCAGTTTTGGCTACTGAAAGCTTTGATCAGTTAAACATTAAGCACAGTCATAGAATCACAGAATGGTTGAGGTTGTAAGGGACCTCTGGAGTTAATAGTAAGGAAGAAATGTACTGTAAGACCTGCCAGGTTTCCCCTTCCCTTCTTTTACTGTATGATTAGCAAAGTTCAGTGCCTCCAAACTGGCATGAAGGTGTTTAATGTCAGAGCTTAATAATACAGCATACATTAAAAGTATAAATACAACATTTTTGCAGCTTAGAGAAAATATTTGCCCAATACAAGCTAAAACTATGTAGCCGTATCATCTAGTGTTTTGCTGGATATAAAATGACCCTTTAAAGCCTTCTGACATTCTCCTCGAAGCTGAGGATTGAGGCTATGACCTTTTCAAAGCCTTCCAAAGAGCTTCACAATCAACCAACTCTTACAGAGAAAGTTTCATTAGAAGCCAAAGACTTTTTTAATAAATGTAGTTGCACAGTTGCCCTCTCATGAAAAGCAGGCAAAATCAGTTCTTGCTGCTTGATGAAAAAACAGCTGTTGGTGCTGAATGAGTTCAGAAGACTTGTTTTGTAATTTGAATCCAACCTCCAACACAGGAAATTTTGACTAAATGCAAGGGGGGAAAAATTACTGTGAGGGGCCCAGGGAGGCTGTAGAGTGTCCATCCCTGGAGTTACTAAAACATGACCAGAGAAGCCCTGAGCAACCTTTTCTGGTTGGACCCATTAGTAAGAGTTGGACCAGGTGACCTCTAGAGGTCCCTACCAACCTAAATTAAACCACCAGCTGAAGTTAGCATCCTTCTTCCTCTGTATCTGCAATGCTAGGAAGGGAAAAGACTACTCATAGCTGTTGAGTTGCTAAGGATGACTGAACTGCAGTAAAGGAATCTGTCAAAAATAGGACAGGATAGGACAGAACAGGATTGGATAGATCTGAAATCTGAAACTTGACACTACAGATATCATCTGTCAAAAAGGGAGGGGTTTCCACCAAAGTGGAAATAGAACAGGGTGATATGGCTACTACCATGTTCTAGTACAGATATATAGATGTATAGAAAGGCTATCAGCCTCCAGAGCAATGGGTACCTTTGACTATATATGCTGTCACTCCCAATGTACCATCCTGTTTTGCCAGTACTTACAGAATTTTTTTAATTGCTATTTGCATAAGACCAGGAATAAATTGCTATCACACTGGAAGCAAAAGGGAACACAGGATGGAAACTGAGTCCAAATCTCTATATGATGGGTTTGTTGCAGTGAAATTTACAGCCGTCTGCTGCTCAGGTCTGTCCATAAGGCATGAACTCATCTATTCTAAATACACAACAGATAGTTACTCACATCTACGGTGGTACCGCATCTTGTGGTTACTGAATAAGGAAAAGAAGTTACCACGTGTTGCCAGCTAAACAAATGAACATAGTAATTCTCCTACACATAGGGATTTAAACTTCCTCCTTACGTTTATCGTTAGTTTTGGATAAAGCGTTGCCCAAAACCAGAGCCCTACAATGGACAAAAAGGGAATCAGATCATTCTAAACAAGAGCTGTTGAAGGCCTCAAGCACCAAATCTACAAAGTAGCTTCAGTGCTTTAGAAGGCATTCCTGTGGGCTGCTTGCTTAAATATCAAAATAAACCATTTCTCAAGACGAAATGAAACAATCTATTTGGTAAAAGACAGCATTCAGTAAATAAACTTATGCAATAACAGCAAATAATCTGGAAGATCATGATGTAAATAACAGTTCTCTTTCTGTTTATTTTCTCTCGCTTTCTGAGATCTCTTTTCCTCTCCTGAACACTTTTTTCCATTCTTTAGTATGCATCAGACAAAGCCTTAGATCCCTAGGCTTTAACAGAGAAGCCACAGTCTCATTTTTCTATTAACAGAATCATTTTTGGTTTTGTCAGCCCTTCGGTCCTGAAGATGCCAGACCAGAGCCATTCATTTTTGCAAAGTCATTTGTGGTGGCACAGACCAGCCCACTAGGCACAGTGTGCAGTGTTTGCATGCTAATGACATTTTGCAGGTATGCTGCTGTGGCTGCCATTGGTGGCAACGCCATTTCAGAATCCCCTTCTTTTATTCTCTATAATTTTGTCAATCAAAGCAGTCCATTCTGTGCCATGGTACTGAGTGCCAATCTGCCTGGTTTGTTAGCAACCTGGCCAGCAGTCATCTCAGTGACATTTCCTATGCTAACATCCTAGAGAGGCTTCTCCTTGCCTCACTGATGGGTTACCACCTCTAATTCCTTTTCCTCATGCAGGATATGTATTTAAAGTTTTTCCCTCAACATTTTTTAGAAGACGTGCTTTTATCAATAGGACACTGTCATTAGTGGTACTATCTATCTGTATCCAAGTGTAATTTCCCAGGTAGGAAACATTTTCCAGCTGGGGATTGCTGGAATATGGCACATTATAGCTGCTTCTTGCACATCCAGAGGTCCTTATGTTGATGGTGGAAATAGATGACTACGGTGCCGCTCCCACTGACAGTAACAGCATAGACTCAGGATAATACACATTCACATCTTTTTATTGGCATTGCTAATCGTGAAAGGGAGTTGATTAAGCAGACAGTTTTGTTTTCTCTGCCAGTTCAACCCTTAATAAATCTAGTGAGATTGGCAAAGCAAGCACCAATTCACACACATTATAATAATTTCACAACCACTGTCTTCTAGAAAGAGAATCGTGGCTACTCAGGGGAAGAAACATTCATGGTAATTTTTGTTCAATGAAATGGCTATGGGAAATTCAGCTACAAATAATCATTTTCACTCTGTGACTAGCTACATCAGTCTTCACGATAGCACCCTGCCCATCACCAGGGCAGGCAGGGCCAGTGAGCTCTCAACTCTGCTCAGGCTTACTGCCCACAAAGAGCTTTGAAGATTGACCGATTCCACAACAGAAAAATACCTGTCATATGAACATCTTAGAGGCCTAACCAAAGAAAGCATTGAAAAAAAAACCTAATATGAAAACATTTCTGTGAGGAAAGAATTTAAATGCAGGGAGGGCTTCTGTGTTTATTAATAGGCCTTGTTTTATCTCCCTGTTTAAATAATCTCCTTTACATGTTTCAAAAATACTCTTTCAAGAAAGATTATACGATGGGACTACTCCCACAGAGCAAATTACCAGTCCTAGTAGGGTAAAACTTTGGAAACAAACCGATGGGGTTCCATCAGAGGACAAACATGGTGCTCAGTAGCACTGCATAAGGTCTGAGTGCATGACTGCCCTCAAGCACATCCAGTGGTCTCCTGTGACTCACAAAGATTAAAAAAAGAGTAGATTCAACTTCTGAAGAAGGTTGTTTGAATCACTCAATCCCCATTCCCAGGTTCATGATCAATGGGGACTAACAAGAATGACTCAGGTAGTGTCAGGGAGGTTATGAAGTCTGGGGTATTTCATGGCAGGTGATTCGTTGCTGGTAAATCAACTGTGAGATGACAGAAATATTTTATGGCTTCTTTTCTCGCTTAAGCACAGAACCTATCAACATTCTGGCTCTCTCCACATTGCTTTGTCGTCTGTCAAGAACAGGGAGGTTCCCAGGAGTTTTTCCTTTTTGCACAGCAATGGATGAAACAGTCTCATATAAGTGCAAAGGCATTTGCTGAGGTCTTTAAGACTGGTCTGATCCTGGCAGGCTCACCCTTAAGACCTGCTCAACTCTTTTGCTTTGTTCATATGATCACTGGAACCAGACTTAATTGGAGGACGGAAAAAAAGAAGAGGAATGTTTCAAAAGGTTCTGAACAATCCAGGGTTCGTTCTTCTGGTTTTTTTCCCCCTAGAGTTTAGTAGTATGAGAAGAAATTTCTGTAAACCAGAGAGAGATGTGGCAGATTCAGTAAAAAAAAATTTTTTTTTCTTTTTAAACTTATGAAAGTTGTATAAAAGAGTGGTGCATAACTCTTTGAGCTACTGGCTACTGAAAACTGGGACATTGATCCCTAAATCCCAGACTCTCAGACTGCCGCAGAGAGCAGAAATGCCCTCCTGCTGACACTGACAGAGGGGACTGAGAACTTCTCTTCACCTAAGTTTCCAGTACCCCAAACCAGCTCCTTTACAGATGCATGCATATCTCTGTATTGCAGTCTGCACTTTAAATATACCCTAAAGGCAAATTTAATCTCTTTGATTTAGCTTTCCCTCAATAATTTAGTCACACACATCCTTACACAGCACATCCACTCACTCACACACATAAACAAACAAATGAAGGAATGAAAACCTATGAATTAATCAAGCTATTTCCCTGAAGACTCTGAAAGAAGAAAGCAAGAGAAATTGTAAATGATATTTCTATTTGGGAGGCATCTGGATTTTATCACGATGGGGCCATCCAAACATATAAATATCTGAGATGAGAAGGAAGAAGATGAAGTGAAATGGATGGAAACATTTGTGCTGTCAGTAAGATGAAAGAATAAAGTTGTGGGTGCAACAGAAAATTATTCTTTAAATTAGACCCATATCCTCAGCATCATATTTAATATCCTTTCCACTAACCTGCCCAGAAACTATTCCTGCTATTCTCAGACTTGAACCTAAGCTTCTCTTTTCTACAGCAACAGTGCTTCAATGCATAATAAATGTTACACCCAACAGTTAACTAATGTTGTTGACAGCAGCCTAAGGTGAAGATAGTACTTGCATTTCATTTGTTATTTGACAGCACTGCCCACTGGAACATTAATATAGCTATTTACTGACCATTAAAATGGTTATATATATTTTAATTATAAGCCCATGGCTTCAAATTCTATTTATAAAAAAGACATTAATTTCTACTCTATATATGACCAGTTTAGTCCCAGAATGAAGCTCCAGGCAGTTACTGCATTTATGCACAATAGGATTCTGATTCTTTAACTCAGACCTGTCTCATTTTATCAATATTCTCTAAATGGTTATTTTCTGCCCCCCTACACTTTTAAATTACAGGTACACAATGAATGTTTAAAACAAGCAAACAGGAGACTGAACTTGTTTTTCTAGTAAAGCATTTTCTGAAGATCAGTAATCATTTCAAATTATTACCAGGAAGTTAAATGGGGGGCAACAAACAACAATGTTCCCTGAGAATTTTTCCAGACTGCAAAATTCACAAAATATCTCAGAAAAACTGATTTGGAAAAAAAAAAATCCCAAAGACTTATAGCAGTTTTGTAAGTGACAGTGAGTGTGAAACAGACAATTTATGGCATATGGCATATGCTTTGGAGCTGGAAAAAACCCTTTTTGACCAAGGCAATTACAGACTTTTCTAGCAACAGAAACAGACACTTCATCAGAAAGGCAGATTTCTCTTGTAGGTAGGTAGAAGACATAATTTCAAAACTGGCATCCAGATGGGGTATAAATTTGAGTGAGCCTTCTAAAGGAGCCAATATTGTGATGTCCACTGACCACCCATTGTCTGATGTAGAAATACATTTACAAATGCTGTATTCAATTTCTGCCTGCAGAAAAAACCCAAGCATTTGGAATTTATCACAATTTACAAACAGACCACCAAATATTTAGTCTAAGATTGTATTAGTTACTTGTTTATTGTTAAACAAACAAGAGCCAAATTACCCTAACAGTTCCATTGATTTTATTCTGCTTTTACTGTACTACAGAACTGAGCAAAGGTTAGAGTGGTCTGCATCTGAATGTTTAGAAGTTTGATGACGGAAATAAGACAAAATGCTAACAATCATGAGGTAAGTTCAAACCTTTAAAAAAGATAACGCTCACTTATCTCTTTATTGTGCATGCCTCTTTTTATCTCTTCACAGTCCTTTCCCTCTATGATCCGCAGAGGTGATCTCTTCACCCTGTTAAATCATCCTTATCAAGTCTCCTGAATGCAATAACCTCTTTGGCACATTACCTACCTTTTAGGATTTGTATTTAATATATTGTATTCTTCTTTCTTTTTTTTTTTTTCCTAGTAGGTTACTCCAGAGCTCAGAATTGTTGGATTACTGATTGATTTCACAACTACTTTGTGCTATGGGTTGTTTTCATCTGTGTGACCTTCTCTGTTGCAAAATGAACACAAACCATTCAAAAAGTAAAGAAAAAATATCCCTTTCTCTCTCCCTCTCACACACACATACAGACAGAGTTTACTTAATTAAGCACACATTATTTCAGATTGGAAAAACCTCAGCTTCCTAGATATTTTTATAAAACAAGAGAATTCTGCACATACCAGATTCATCATCAGACAAATGACCTTAAATCCTCTCTCTGTCCATCATCCATTTTATTACAGTGTTGTAGGATGTGTTGTCCACTCTGTGAAATTAAGACTGTCTACCAAGCCCTAACAATAAGCTGTGCTTTTATGAAGTATAAAACCGATACTAAAAACTGTAGTGGTGGTAGAGTAGTACACCCTTGAAAAGTGATCCCTCCCATACTGTAGTGCTGTGGTTTTACATGTGTGGTTATAAGGAAAATATGCCCCCATTTTCATTAATGCTCAATAGACTTTACAAGTCTTCTCTCCTCTTGATTTGATGCAGGTTTAGAAAACAGAAAAATCTAACGTCAGCCTGGGATTGGTATGGCAGGACTCCAGGAGAGTCGGGGGTGTGTCCAGTGTCTCATTACTCTCTGCCTCTGTGCTGTTCATTATAAACAGAGCTAAGGAAGGATGCTGTGGCGTTAGAGAGTGAAGGTCAGTGTGACTTCCCCTGATGAATACAGGAATCAATACCTAGCTGAGTGAGATGAAAAGTTGGTTCTCTCCAAAAACTAGATTTCAGACTGCAACTAGTTACTCAAAATTGCTATTGAGTGTTTCCAGCAGGAATATTTTCTTGTTATTTTTAAAGACTTAATTGGCAGTTACAACATCAAAAACATCAAAGTGTTTTTTATTTGGGTTCTGACACTGCGAAAAAGTAGGTACTGGCTTTTAATAAAAAATTCCTTTTCACCGGAAACTTGATTGTATTTTCAAACTATTAGCATGAAACCGCTAAAATAAGCAATATAGAAACAGCTGAGCAATATAACTAGCTATACTTTCTTTTTTATATATATCTATCTTTCTATGTGGATACACATATAGGCAGTTCTTTGTCTAAAGGCACCCTTATCCTTCAAACTCTTACACCCATGCTCAGTTTTAAGAAGGTAATGAGACCTAGGTACTCTGTGTCTTTCCAAGATTGCTGTATAAAATGTTTAAATATAGATGACTGACAAAGTGGAAGTGAGCTGGCTGATATGAGCATGCCAGCCTCTGAAACCTTGCTTCCATAGTGCTTTCTTTCCAGTTCCACCTATATATTCTTATAACCCCCATTACTCAATCCACCCACGTTCAGCTTGCCCACTTACCAACCCCTAATTTCTATAGTACCATCACTCCTCAGCCATCAGTTGCTTAACAGTGGACCTGCCTGCTGCTCAGTATCTCCGTGTAATTTTTACCTATTTTCTGATGAAACACAATCTCTACCCTTCCCTTCTTTATAGGACTGATTTTGGACTCCAGTATTATTTTAATGACTTGATTGTCAGTTGAGCATCTGTCTTTACAAGAGCACTATCCCAGCAGACTAATTTGTTTCCAGTTAAAAAAAGACACTTAATAATAATACACTGCACAAATCTCCCAATACGGTATGATTGGCACAGGCTTTTAGTGAGTGAATCAAAGCTATTCTTTATAGAGCAATGACTCACCATCGCTTGCATGTATGAAACCCTCCACTGGAGGGAACCAGTTCTGTGCTTGTGATAGTAAATTTATGCTGGCCAGGAGAGCCATACTTTTAGACTACTATTATTCCTATTGTTATTGACATCTACAAAAAAAAGCATACAGTAAATTTAGCTGTAGAGATCATTTAAGGATCATTTAGCTGTAGAGAACATTAAGGATCATTTTAATACAAAGCCTGCTTCATTGTAGACAGGTCAAGTAAAGAGTTAACTGAAAAAATCAGGTATAGAAAATAACTACTATAAAAGCATTTTTGTTACTACCTCTAGTTCCCAAATTTAAGAAAGCTTGCCAAAAAAACCCAAACCCCAAAACCAAGGAATGTTTATTAAAAAACAGCATTTCTGAAGAAAAATCACATATTTGGGTGGAAAAAGATGAGGGATACTGGGAATAAAAACATATTGTTAACACTTAAATTATTTTTCTGTTTTAAATTTTTTCACTCCTACAGGCAAAATGGGGCCTCTACACCTGAAGATAAAGACGGTCACAATCTCTGAGCCTACAAACAAGCACTCCAGAACACTCCAGCCATCCAGGCCCATTTCCAGGAACAGGACTTGACTCTAATGAAACACACCTTAAGGCACTTGCTAGCTCTGATGCAGCAGCTTTCATTCAATGGAGCACTAGTCTTGGCTGATCCACATGCTGCCTGCCATGACCCACTCACCAGTGATAATACCCAAATGTTTAGGAACTCTCTAAAATTGTAAGTTACTTTGTCTAGATTTGATTAGTCCTTCTACGGATTGGAGAGATTTTGCCCCTCATCACAGCCTCATAATGGCACCAGAATGAATGTGGTATCTGAGATCTGGGGACTTCACCTGACTGCATGTATGCAACACAAAAGCAGGAGAGAAGCTAAAACTCACACACTTGAACCGTATGAATAGTCTCATTGACTTCAGTAAATACCCTGGTATGAAAAGAAATACTAAGAATTTGGCTCAATATGTGGAATTTCCATCCAATTGATTAGGCTTTCCTGTTCTTTTAAAATAAAAAAGCACTTTGGATTTCCTTAGTATTTATGATAATATAAGCAAAGGCTCAAAAACTCACCAGAATAAATGAATTCTTTATCTTTACATCCACAATGCTATAACTAGCGCTTTTTTAATTCATAGACAGGCTTCCTATGTGATTAATTAATAGCATTAAGAAATAGAATTTTGGTATTTTTACCATTTTTGTGTCATGTTCTACAGTGAACTGTAGGGTAGTAATACAAGAATAATTTAGAGACAAATTAGCATAATAATTAGAAGCCTAGAAGTCTTTATAGTGTTTTTAATATTTATGCTTGATAAATATTGCTCTATTTGTCAGTTTATGCAGTATAAAGTGAAACTTAATGTAAGAAGGTTATTAGCATAAAATTACCATAATGAGTAAAAAGCAAAACACAAAGGTAATCAAAAATAACAGAGGTTGTTTCCTCTTGCCTCTCTCAAAGGACATACTTTACACCCAAAAATCTGTGTTATGGAAAACAAATTTCATTTAAATTAATTATGAGGTTCTATTATAGCTGTGAAAAATTGATATGTTTTAACAGTTCTTCCAGAAACTGCTTTTTTGTCTCTTTCAAACTTCTTCCACACAGTCTAGTGACTCAAAGAATGAGATCATTTTGGTCATATTGCTTAGGAAAATGAATTTTAAAAAAGGACATTTGTCCAATGTAGCAAGACCATTTAGCTATGAGTTAAGGTTGACATGAAAATGTCGTATGAAACCAAAGGGACAGACCACAGATTCATACCATTAGACACTAACAAAAAATGACAAACAAACAGCAACAGGCAAATGATAGTGTTATCTGTACCGAGAGATCTATCAGCCAAATAATTACTTTTGGACTTCTAAATTTTCAGGTGAACATACCGTTTGAAGCTGCATGCTTCAAAGTTCATGGAGCCCAACTCTGATACCAGATACCTGACACTTATTTTTACTGACTTGTACAGCTTCCTAGTGATACTCAACTCTCCCTTTTCAATCTTTGACTACAGTTTCCAAAATTTTCTCCTGTACTAGTGAAACCCATGGCTTTATAACCACCTCTTTGAGACAAGGGCAATAAGCTAGCAGGGATGAGAGCTGATAGAGGTGAGAGAGAACTGAGAGACTCCAAACCATTTCTTAAGCTCCTCTGATATGACCCGCATCAGGTTCATGAGGGAAAACATTATGAAACTGGTTAAACCTGGTTAAAAGGGGCTTAAAAACTATTAAGCCATTATTCCTTGGGAATAAATGTAAGTAGCAGTTAAGCTTCTGATATCAGAAGTGAAACAACAGCAAACATCTATCCAGAATATACATCAACACTCAGAATTAAGGCCTGAGAATGGAAGAGCATCACTTGGACGGATTTTGAGATTTGTTTATCTGTGAAAGACAAAAGAGGGGAGAAGCTGTGCAGATAGACATCTTTAGGCGCACACATTTAATTCTCCAAGGGATACAGGTTGCTTGAACTCACTCCAGTACAGCAGTGTCACCCCTACACCCTCCTCTCCTCAGCCCTGCCTACTGAGTTAAAAACCAGGGAGTCGTCCTTAGGAATCGCTACAGCAGCTCTGTGGTGTTTGGAGATTTCTCAAAGCATTCTGGCAATTTCTCCACCTTTTTGACGCCTTACGAAAAAACTGATACAAGCACATACTTGCATAAAGCGCTATTCTGGGGATGTGTGTCCACCTGCTATTCATCATGTGCCGAGGCAAAAGACCACAAAGTACAAGCAAGAAAGCCGTGTTTGAACACTCAATTACTTCACTCCCTACGTCATCTTCCACAACTCGATCCTCCCTATTGCTTAAAATAAGCAACTAGCACAAGCACTCACCTACAGCTGAAAAGTCAGCAGCCTTCTTTAACCCTCTCAGTCTCCAGTGATGAGAATACAGGTATAACAAGGTGAATTTGCACATGTGAAATTTTTTTCTAACTGAAAAAAGTTATCACATTCTTGACATTTCTGCTGTAGTTGGTACAAGGAGTCCAGGTCCTAAAGTAATTCACAAAGCCAGATCTCCTTGTCAATGTATACAGTAAAACACAGCTTGGAATTATTGCTTTTTTCTAATACTATTATTTTTATGGTACCCACTATAATATTAATCATCAGAAGGCAATTCTTGGTTTATGCTGAAAATTTATGATCCTTTTCACTCCATCAGTATTTGTTAGACATACTAATTACCAATGTAAGGATTTGTGGAAGAGATCTGGAAATAATAGAAATAAGCCTTTTAACAGGCACAGCAATTATGCAGACACAACAGATGCTAATAACAATTTTCATTTCTGTGGAAAAATGATTAAGGTTTAAAAGTACAATAACAAAGAGGCGTAAGAAGAGTACAAAGGGGCGTAGATGACATGAGACAATGTATGTGTGATCACAATTGCTAATTTAAAAAGAACTTTCACACTGGAATAATCTCAAAACCATCCCCTCAACAGCAATCTGTTTGCCTTTCATGCTATTTTCCTACTTCCTGTTACCCTGGTTCGGCTATTTACCAAAGTTATTTCAATCTCCACTTCTGTTTTCTGTCATAGGCAAAATGTCAGACTAGGTGTAAAACCAGAGTCTTGAATACCTGCTTACTAATAACTCTCCCAGAACCTTTCTTAATGCTTTAAATATTTGCCTCTAGCAACCCGGTAAACTCAAGTAATTGCATATCAAATTTTTTTAACCGCTTCATATGGGTAAGGTGCTGTTTTTCACCTAGTGTCCCAAACCACTCTGTGCAACGTGTTAAGTTCCAGTGCAGAAGTGGTTATATATATCAGTAATGCCTGAGTAGACTCCTATAAAAATACACATACACAGAGCAAGAGCCAAGTCTTCAAATTACCACCAAGCTCAGTGTTTAATGTAATGAGTGGTGGAACTAAAGTTCATAGCTCCACTTCTGTTAGTGGTAGACTTCCTGTGAAGTCCAAAAAATTGTTCATTAAGATAATTAAAGTTCTGGGCCATCTCACCCATCAATCAGTCTTTCTTCTGAGCACTTAACAGTTATTGCTGAATAGACTCTGAAACAACCCATTAACTCAGCACAGGTTTGCCAGAAATTATAGGTGCTTTGAGATCGCTAGGAAAGAAAGGTGGCATATAAATCAAAGGCATTGTCATCATTTGACGCTCTGAAAGTCTGCACTGAAGTTACCTTAATCATTAAGGGCTGGTATCGCAGCCATTTGCATTGGAAGTTGGGACTACAATTTATTTCCAAGATCAAAAAGGGAGGTGAACTGGCTGGTGAGGTGATGAATCTGACATTACAGCAGAGATCCTGGCAAGGGATCCCAGAGACAAAAGTATTTATGGAGCTGTCCTTCAGAACAAAGCAGAGAGTAATAAACCTGTTAAAGATATTTTCAAATCAAACCATTTCTTCCCCAAATGTCCACACAAAAAATAGCTTAGCAAATTCCATTGCACTGTGGAAGAAAGATTTGAACCCTATCCATGCAATATATTTTGAGAATGATGCACACCTCCTCTTCACACAATAAGCCCCAGAAGCTACTGAAAGAAAAATGGCTCAGTCCACACCGTATTTAAGTGAGCTAGGTGTTTTGTCAATTATTTAATGAAACAGTGGGTATGCAGGCATGACAGCATACAAGAGTTAGCTTTAAAATAGGCACCACCAGCAATGTGGCTATGGTAGTTTTTAATTTAGTATGAACTAGCCTTTTGATAATTTTTTTCAGTTTCTTAGGTGAAATTTGCAACTGAAGGGAATTCTTTTCATCACAGCTGCCCTGGAAATGCAGACAAGGTTCTCCAGCACAAAGTTGATTTGAATAGAGATGTAAAAGCAATGCCACAATCCAGATGCCACCTCATGGTAAAATTTCACAACAAGTTAAGGAGTGCTGTGTTCAGTCATACCTGCTGGTGGACTAACCCTGGGAGGGCAGATCAAGTCCCCAAGTACTCTCATATTGCAACTTTCCCACCATCTAGTGGCTAAAGAGTTACAGATAATAAAAACTCTTAACAGTCCTGTACCTCATGGAGATTTTTTTTTAATTATATTTTTGTATTAGTAAGGCTCCTTGTTTTTTAAGGAAAGGATCAAACAAGGCTACTTTATAGTGGCCATTTTCTGCTTCAGCGTCTAAGTTTTCATGTTAAAAAAAAAAAATTCTTGTTCCTAATGTAACATTTGCAGTAGATAGGACCCCAGAATAAACCTTTGCAGTGGTACTTGCCAGCAAAGGAAAACAAGAGTTTACCCCCAATGGGGTATCAGCCTCAACAACTTATGATACATTAAATTAAGGAATCCGTACCTACATCACTGCTGACTGTAACACTCAAGAAAGAGAGGGTGAACATCACAGCAGGCAGATCATATTAAAAATATCCTAGTTGGACAAGACTGGGAGACATTAAGGTAGGTTTGACAGTGTGTCACTGTTTGTTGGGCCCTCCCCTGTTCTATTACAGACTCTGAGACAACACTTGGACATGCAGGGATGAGCTAGAAGCTGTGGTATTCTGCACTGTTTGCTGTTAACATATCCAGAGATATTTATAGAATTAAAAGTTCAATCACTGCTCAGTACTTTCAGAAATGTGTTCTAGAGATGTCAAAAAGGACACTCATAACTTACGGCAAATGCTCGCTTTATATATATCCTTCAAATAAGTGCCCTAAATCTGTTCTGTGAGCGTATACAAAGCCTAGATGTTAGCATTTCTGGTATTTACTGAGATTAATTTGGAGATCGTTTACAGAAAGTGATGAAAAATAAGACACTGAACTAGCTTTCTGTTGTTCTCTGGCAAACTTAGCAAGAACAACACATGAAATGTTCGGTCATAATCTTTTCTGTGACAGATTTTTGCAGGAGTTAAAAAGTAAAAAAATAATGTTTTTAAAAAATGTTTCAGTAGTTTTTAATGTAATAAACAACCAGTGTGAGTAAATACGCCCTTTCTTTTGTATTTCCAAGTAAACAGCACCACCCTATTAGCTCTCAGCTGCATCCTTGTGGTAGAAGCAGCACTGTGAGCAGAACACATTTTTCATGGGTCACGTCATCTAGAAAGGCTAACGCTACCTAAGTGCTCACCCCAAGACGAGTTACTGAACAGCTGAGACTGCTTAAGAAGCCAGAGCAGTATTACAGATAGACACATGCCCTCTGCTACATATGTGCTATCCATGTTAGAAAAAAACCTACAACTTAAATTGGTTTTAAAGCTCTGTAATTTAACTCTTCTTACAGGATAAAAACATTTAGCACCTTAACAGTAAAAAAACCAAAAGTTTTGCTAACCCTATAGGATACATCTGCATCTCCCATCTAAAGCATAACAGGTAAAATTGTACAGTGCTGTTCAAACACATATCCCACCAGTTTATGGAAAAGTTTGGATAACTCCATTTTAAGTATATTCCTCTGCCTGCCACCAATACATGTACTCTGGACGTAATTTTCAAGTTCAAAAGTAACAGAAGATTGTTCTTTTCTACTTGAATATAGAGGAGTATTTAAGGGTACATGTCAAAAGCAGTTCTTAGGAGTTCGAGCTGCTATAGACTCACTCAGTAGAAGTCACAAGACTATTTCCTGTGGCCAAACATAATACTGAAAAACTACAATTAAATATCCATTTGTCCCTTTCTCCTGCAGATTTTTTCAAAGTCTATAGAGTAACTTGTCTGCTTTGCCAATGGAAGCACTTGTACTTTTAGTTTTCTACTTTAGAATTCTCAAAACGTCGGTATCTACCCTTACATTCAATTGAACATATGTGGATTCCCAGCTCCTCCTGCCCTTCTTCCCATCTACGACACTTCCGTCTACTTTAATCTATATTTTCTTTCACTGCAATGCTCTACGCATTTCACTGCAATGCTCTACACTAACATCTTTTTGGCGGTGGTTTTGATGTAAACTCCAGTCTAAAAGTGAGAATTGGGCAAGGAAACATATTCACCTTGTTAGAGAGACAAGGGAAGAAAAGAACAGTCAAAGAAGGTCTTTGATTTAGGGTGATGAGTGCCATGTTTAATACTATTTTGATTTCTTTGCAATAAAAGATTTTAAGCATTCTCCTCCAATAGCTATGGGGATGTGAGGAAAAAGAATATCAGAAATTATTGCAAATTAGATATTATAGATAACAGATATAAGGCAATCTCCTATGGACAGATCTTGCTATCTCACACATTGTGTATCATAATGTGAACACCTCCTACGGTGAAAATAATTCAGGGTATCAAACCCTTCTGCAGCTACAAACCAACACGGAGATATAACTGAAACCTTTCCACAAAGCTATTAAAAAATCATTGAAAGAACAGCTTTGAGGTACCTCTTGAGAACTAGCCTATATTTTTTTTTTAATTTTTTTTTAACGCTTTGTACGTGTATTTGTTTCTTTTCAGAGTTTTGGCATTAACTGGCAATACATGGCAGGGAACTGTGTGCCTCAGAGAGATTTACTGCAGCCTCAGCATAATGATACTGGGTGAAGAATGCAGCATCTGGTACGTACAGACAGGGACCTCAGTGCTGCAGCACATTGGCAATTGCTAAACACACATCAGGACTGTGGCTACACTTTGGAACAGTCCAGTTATATTTCCACTCTGACTGTCCCAAGGTTAGCACGAGGTGGTTTCCTTCAGAAGCCAAAAATCCACACTGGTATTAAGGAAGGGACCATCTGTCATGAAATATGCAGAAAATTATCTTAAAGCTTACAGCTTTAAGCTTATAGGCTGTTTGCTTTCCCTTGCCAATCCCAAGCAAAAGAGATCATTGATAGCATTTTCAGAGGCAGCCCCATTTTGTTCTCCCTCCCAGTACCTGTAGTTTTGTCACTGGGACTGAGAAAAAACAGAATCTGATCTAGAACCATCAAATACCAAACACTCACAGGCAGCACCAAAGTGAGCATTGACAACAAAGAAACTTCTAATCTGGGAAGCTGCCTCATGACTAACTACCGCATCTCTGCTCCCTCTCCACGTTTTCAAAATAGCAAATGCTAGTTATGAACGGCTTTTGTAACTCATGTTCTTGTCAGCAGATGAGGAATTATTCAGCAGTATTCCCTGATTTTAAATAATGAATTAAGAACCCAGCAAGTTGTTACAGATAGTTCATAAACAAAAAAGTGGCAGAGCTCATTTAATAAATTATTCATTCTGAATTATTTTGCTAAATCTAATATACAGTACCTATACATATGGGAGGGAAAGGGAGAACATTAACAGCTTTTAGACATATTTTAGAAATGTTCATGTCAATTGTATATAATTTTCAAGGTTAATGGCTTTTTGATACATAATAATGGAACTCCCATTTATTGTACATATCCTAGTTGTGAAACCTGTTTCATTTGCATAATCATAAATTGCAGTTGAGCAATCCTCAGCATGTGGTTATTCATTTGATGAAAATGTAAATTTCAATTTTATTTTTGTTCAATTGCATACACACTGCATTTGCTGAATATGAGAAAAAGCATTTTAATTTTACCAATCAATTCAGCTTATTACAACCCACTAAGAACATTAAGTAGCCCAGAATTTTGTAACAAAATGCATTTTTCAGCAATGATTTACAATTAACTTATCTTTTTATTTTATGTTTTAACACCTAGAGAAAGTTACTGTGTTTATTTTTATGCAGATAAATGCCCTTTAGAATGTAAGATTGCTCTGCCATTTTAGATGCAAAATTAGTGTAGTAACATTCAAAAGAAAGGCATTCAATTAAAAAAATTAATGAAAGACGGACATTTAAAGCTATCATTGAGTGAAATCTCTGGAAAAAAAAGGTTTCTTGTGCTTGGGACCTAAAAGACACCCTGATGGAAAAATGAATACTCAGATCAACTGATCCGTTTATACAAGCTGAGAATCTAGGCCTGGTTGTGTTGGAAGGGTAGCTAAATATATGTCTTTTTTTACTTGTAAACTGAATATATTACATAAAGGCATTCCTGAGAGAAAACAGTCGTAAACTATCTTGTAAAAGTCTTGCATACAAACCTGGTTCAAGAGCCTTAAATTACCTCCTTTAAAGTCAAGAAACTTTGGAGATGCAGAGATACATGGAAGAAATGAAACTTGTGCCCTGCCTCCTTCAGTGATGTTACACGTCTCTATTACTGATATTAGTGTTCATCACTGTGATTGAGCCAGCGGAGCGACTCTCATCATGTAGTTAATGAGAGCTCACTCACCATCAGAGCGTGGGTATTTCCAAGCTACAGATGAGAGCAACAGGTGGAGACTGTGATCCTCAAAGGGACCGTTTAGTTGACTGAAATTAATTTGCTCTGACATTATAACTACTACTTCTAATTAAGGCAAGTTCATGATCTTTATAGAAGTGAAGTAAAGCTTAGAAAGATGAACAAGTCCAAACATTTTGAGATAATATAAGTAAAATTTCTACTGAAGCAACTTTGGACTTAATTAAAAATGTATCTGATAATCACAGTAATGGGCCTTATTTTAATAAATAATTTTTATTGCATATCTCGTGAAGATTAACCTGGATTCCATTTCTCTTCAGAGGTAGCACAAGTATAAGTAATTAAACTTTACAAATTGATAAAATCTAGCATTAGAATTCCATGTTTGCTTTGCTTCCTCCAACCATTCTCTGACCTCATCCAAAAAACAAGCGTATTCCTCTGCATTGTTTAGCTGCCGTCATTGCTTTCTTCTGACTTTAGAACAGCTTATCTCTAGAAACAACTCTAAAACAGCCACAGACATGTAGACATACTCCTCCTTTTGACCCAGAAATCCTGACTGGATGGAAAAAGAAGATTTGGGATGCTTGTCCATAGTGTCTTTATGTCCCACAGCTCAGTCAGGCAAATAACTGGAACATCTAGAAATACCAGAAACATTTAGTGCACGTGCATAGATCCACTCGATGGTGATAAAGGTCAGTCAGTGCATGTGCAGTAAACCTTATCTACTCATCACACACAGGACTTGATGTAACACAGCATATGTTCAAAGCTTTCTGGACACACAGGATCTGCTGTGTATGTGCTCCATCTGTGACCCACATGTATGTCGAACACAACAGGAAAATGTTGGACTTCCTATGCATGCTTTGCAAACCAACGATCTTCACAAAACTATGCCATTACGAGGCGACTGTAGCCTTTGTTATAGCTGGTCTGATAATGTCTGATATGAATGAGACATTTGGATTACAGCATGTGCTACAAGCCAATACTCATAATGGGACCAAGTGTCCCTGCCAATTTCTAGAATAGCTGGCTTGGACAAATGAAAAACATTCACAATGCGAGTGAAATATGTACTTAGTTATGTCTTTGCTCCAAAACTGAGGAGATTCACAGTCATAAAACCTTGTGGTAGCTTGTGGTTTCCTTCGGGCGACTCATTGCTGAATTTCATTTTCCTGACCTATTTCATGAAATTCCAAAGTATATTTCTGGCAAAACCAATGGATTTTGATGACTGCCATACAATACAAATATTGATTACATATATTTTCCTGGTAGAAAAAGTATTTTCTTTTTTCTTAGAAGTGATAGTTCTAAGCAGAATGCAATGAATTTAGAAAGTCAAAATCATCACTGAACTTGTCTACACTATCTTTATATATGTGTATATATATAAAAATACACATATATTTAGCTACAGGATTCAAGATCCTAATCTACTATGTAGTTCCCTTATTTTCTAATCACCCAAAGCAAACTGAGAAGAGATACTAGATATGCAATGGGCAAATTTCTAGAAAGAGGGATCCCTCCTAGAAAAGAGAGAGATGAACAGCTCGGCCAGCTGGCATTTCCCTCAAATGATCTGGCACAGTACCTATGCTAGCTAATTTTCATGGCCCTGTCTGAGGTCTTTGCTGGGCATTCTCCAGGCTGCTGAGCTAAGCCTCACACTAGACTGCAGGGGTCCCCTCCATCAGCATGGGCCCTGGCTCTCAAATCCATGGCACACTTTTGGACACAGTCTCCCTTCAGAAGCAGAGCCATGCTTTGTCAAGAATTTAATACCCTGAGACCAATTTGGCAGTAGCACCATGGTAAGCAGGTAAACTAAAACCAGAGTGATTTTTCTATGTGCTTCACACTGCATTATCCTGTAGAGAGTTGAATTGCTAAATTTCACAGAAAACAGTAAGGTGAAACAAAAAGAATAGTTCATAAAACCTACTAACCTATCACTTTGGAGGACAGCATAATTTGGCAGACCAAATTAAGAGCTCTGAATTCAGCTCCTTATGTTCTAACTCTAAGCATCTCCTTCTTTAATTAAGACAACTCAATTAATTTGTATTTGTCCCAGTTTCTCCTGTGTATGAAATTACAGTATTATTATTATGGACAAAATGGCACAACATAAAAATATGGATTAAAGAGAAAATGAGAACTATATAAAAATAATGTAACATTGTTGATGTCAATGCCAAAAATGAAACAAAAATATTCTCTTGATGTTTGCATTAGGAGCTTCAACTATCACCAAGGGATTAAACAACAACTGTAGGAGTAATCCAACTAGTGGTTCAAGAACTTAATTGAGCAAACATGTTTAATGCTTAAGTTTTTCCATTCCATGAAATAAATACACATTTCTAAGCCAGCAAAGCCTCCCACGTGCCCAACTGAGAAGACGTGCTGTGATTTCCATCCCTTCCTGCTGGACCACACCCTCACGCACTGTGCCCCGAAGGCAGTGGTTTTGCTCCATATGTCACTGGGTTTAAGCCATCCTATTTGCTTGCCTGGCACTATTTGTATCAAATCTGTTTTTCAGTGTACTGCATGATAATGACATAAAACAAAACAAAACAAAACAAAACCCTGACCATTAATTGCTGCATTTCTGATAAACCTGACTAGGAAATTCAGTGTGTGCACCTACAGCTGCAAACTGAGAGCTACCTAATGAAACAAAATGTAATTGTTTGAGTGAAAATGGAGGCACCATTCTCACACAAGACCACCATGAAATGCTTCAGCCTTTATATGCATAACACACCCAGCAGTGAAGTTTTGTCTTTGTCCTTTCAAATGACCAGGGATTCTATTTAATTATGTACATAAATAATGGTAATATTCCTTTTCTTGTACTCCATTACTCTTATTTGTTTATAAATTATTTCCCAGGTTCATTCTGGAAAGAAAAAGGATGCCCCTGCTCCAGGAATTTTAGAAACTAAGAAAGACAGAAATAGAAAATGGAGGGAAACTCTATTCCAGTTTTACTATTTTGAGCCCAAATCTAATAGAAAAAGAGGACCAGGTTATAAAATTTTTTCCAAATTGAAAGGCAGATCCTCATCTGGTACAAAATGCAGCTATGCCAACTGACCAGATCCAACTGATGATATAGCCCTGAATTTTCATAGATCCTATCAAATGCTGTCAGCAAGTTCATTACACTAAAACAACAACAACAAAAACCCCAACCAAACAAAACAAAAAAACAAACCCATAAGTAATAAATTACCAATGAAATAAAATAGAATACTAAATCCCATATAGTATATCACCTACACATTCTTGTCTTTGAGTGCAAAGTCAGCCACCAATTCTGCTGTTAACAGCAGTTCTAACTTCCTCCTTGCAAAGCTCTGAAAATGTCCTAGGCTGATACAGTCCTTGTTAACTATGTCTTGAAATATCACAGATATAAATTTGACTGTTTCTTTCTGCTACACTCAGAAATAAATCAAAAAGCTTGTTTAAAATAAGAAATTAAATTACCAAAACAAGCCTACTTTTTAAATTTAATAAAGAGTATTCCATTGGTTATTACCTCAAAGAATTCTTATACCACAAGACTACAATGGTAGTACGATCACAATTCAGCATTAGTTACAAGGCAAGGAGCACAATTATTCAAATGTGACCTATTTTTATCTTAGAGACAGTTTTTCAATTTTGAATGCTGCCTTTATTGAAATGAGAATGAACTTTTTATAAGATTTAAAGATAATGTGCTAGGTAGGACCAGGGAGACAAACACACTCCCTACAGCAGCTCACGTTTCTTGCTATAACAGCACATAAAATACAGCTAACCTTTATCGGCAAACCTAAGATTTTTGGAGAACCTGGGCTTCCTTTAATATACCAGTATCTTTCATCCCTGAAGGAAGATAATACAGTGGATCTGGTTATGTAGCCCAGAAGCTTCAACCAGAAAAAAAAGGAAAAAGAAAAGGTAATAGAAGATGCAACTGGCAAAATAATTTTAATGAAGTTGTTTCACCTTTACCCTAATGTAAGAATGTGAGGCTCTTGAATAACCATCTGGATTTACATACTGTGAGTCAGAATATAATTATGTGACCTATTCACAGCTTCAGCATCTAATCAATTGCAACTTCTCATGAATCACACACTTCAAGCCGTATTCATCTCAACTGCAAAAGCAGCTTCACTAGTTAGCACAGACAATCGAGGGTAGACGAGGTAAACTTTACGTTTGGGTTAGGACTGCAGGAGAATCTTTCACAATCTGACTCAGTCCAAAATCTTCATGAATAAGGCACTTAAATTCAGTCATCATTTTAATAGTGGAACATAAATGATACTTAGATACTTTAATGCCTTCCCCCTACATAAGGATTCCAAGGCACCTTCACATAAAAAAACATTAGTTACTAATGCATTATAAAAAAAAAGAACCCTTTTAAGAGACTTCGACATTCTTAGGACCAAGTATAAGAAGCAACACCTCTCATATTTGAGAAATGCAAAATCTAAAGGGTTGTATGCAAGAGAATTTAACTTTTCTAAGTTATTGAGAAAAGTCATCATTCAGAACCAGATATTAACAATCTGGGGGACAAAAAGGCCAAATCAATGCATTTATAACAATTTTTGTGTCAGCTTATCTCAGAGGCCTGATTTCAGAACTATTGTGCTCCAAAAACAGAGGATAAGTAAAGCTTCCAGCCAAAGAAATATGACTGAACAGAAATTTATGCAAGGATCATTTGGCAGGCATTAAAATAAGCTTAGGGACAGATTCATAATACTGACCATAGGCATCAAAGTTATATATTTCAAGAGCTAAAAAGCAGGCTTCTGGCCCCAGCTGAAGTCCCATATTTCCATTCCCTTGACTGAAAACAGACAAGTACAGAGACTTCCAGAAAAAGCAGGTATTTTTGCATCTAAATTCAGAATCTGTGAGAGGGATCTGACTCATGATGGAGACTAGTTCTCTAGCTGCTCATACTTGGCCTTGAGATGCACATTCTTCTCACATTTTATGCAATTTGTGAGCAAAAATAAAATTACTTATTAAGTTACGGAATCTCGTGGGGTTTTTGATAGACATTTGAAATTTCTCTAGAACATTCCCTTGGCTTTTGACACTTAAATTCCATAGATGGGCAGTAGTCCTAGGCTCAACACTAGACAGTCTCCAACTTAAATCCTGTTGTTGAACTCCCCAAAGACTGATGTATAATCTCAGCATGGACGTGTACACACCGTAATTCTGTACAGGAAGCTCTGAAACTTTGTTAAATTTTCCTAATTCCATCTGAACCAGTCTGTATTCAAACGAAGTTGCCCCTGAAGTCAATGACAGTCAGAGTGCCCATGTAAAGATGAGAATTTGGATGTGAATGGTGTATTGTTAGAAAGAAAGAAACAGAGCAAACTAAAGAAACCTCAAGTTTCTAATTAGTGAGGCTATAAGGCCGCTGCAAGAAAACAACCAAATGCAGGGTCTGTAAAATAACACCATGTTCTTTCCAGCACTTTATATTCTCAATGGGCCTGATCCAATCCTTATTCAGAAAACATTTCACAGACTTCAGGCACGTTGCTATGCAGTGATCTGCGATCTGTTTCATTAATCCAGAAAAATTCTAACTAGCAGCACAACACCCTTTGATAATCCCAAAGCACAGCAACGAAGAAGAATGTTTACTACTATCTAGCGAACCATACATAATATAGCTCATCATCAAACTTCCTTCCTGCAGCAGCAGTAAAAGAAATCTGCAATATCCCTTGAATCTTCCACAAATATCTGAGTTCTAAGTATAGAGATAACAGAGTCAAATTAGATGCTGTGCCCCTAAAACAACAAATGTACCCAATAAGGATTACAAAGCAAGGCAACCAAAAAGCTCATGTGTATTTTTAAACTCAGCGCATAACAATTTTGAGTCCAAATAAGTGCTCTTTGTATGCGGCAGGAAGGTGGCCCAGCATCTTTTCCCAGGAGAACAACTGTAGGTGCAAAAGAAACATCACAGATGCATCCACAAAGACAGCTGAGCTTCAGTGCTCTGCTCCTCCGGTACAAGGCCAAACTGTATTATACCCCAGGTGGTATAATATACCTATCTGAACCAGAGAGTCATTCCTAGAGTGGAGAGGTTAGTATTGTGTATAGGTATGATCTATTTTCCTATGTAATTTTTATTAATATTTTAATATAATGACTGTTTCTGCTCTAGAGCATTGAGCAAGACATTTAAAGTACAGACTAATTAAGACTGGCAGGCTGAATTACATAAGAACTGGTTACAAAGCAGTTTATTATAACAAAAATACAATGTCACATTTTGGATATTTAGCACTGTACCATCTATCTTTACAATTGTACCTTTATAGTATTTTTGCTGAACTATCTCTGCAAATCTTTTAATGCCAAATTGTATTATACCATCTTCCTTCAGACTTAAATGTATTTCAGGCACTGAAAAAAGCCTTACAGAATGCAGCAAACTCTTCCCTATAATGCAAATCTTTCCCTTCTAAATTTGTTCATCTGCATAAAGGTAACTTCTAAATGTGTCTCAATTAATTTTTATACACTACAGTGAATATGGACCTAAACAAATAGTGCTATACCCTCGCAGCATGGAGAAATGCATGCAAGGAGGCAGAGCAGTTCATCTGAAGGAGGAGGATGTGAATTTTCAAAATAGCCCACTCTGCTGGTGTCCAGCATGTGTCATGAATCCTCAGTTCATTAAGTAAACCAAACACAGGAATGGTTCTCTGCAAGTAAGTCAACAAACAGAGTTTGAGTTTTGTAACCTGTGAACTATAAAAACATTGCAAGCAAGTACAGACACAGCTGAGCCAATATATAGTAACATCAGTCAATTATCTCTACTCAGGACAGTAACAGGAGAGATGATGACTTCAGATATGTAATATGTGAGAAGACAGCAATATACTTTAGCTTAGGTTCTTGCCTTTCAGTGCTCTTAGCCCGAAATGGCAAATTATGGAAGCACAAGGGGAAGAGAGGCTGGTAATATTTCTTTGAAGCTACAATTTCATTTAGGTAGTCTGTGCTCACCTCTCTTGCATTTACATCTCATGAATGTTCTAAGAACCAAATCTGCCAACTAAATGTCTGCAGAAACAGCAAATTTAGAGTAAATACTGGAGCATTTGCAAAAAATAAGTTCATAATTCAGAAAGACCAGATATTAATGATGGAAATCAAATTAGAAGTTTTATAGACACCAACCTAAGGAACACCAAACACATGACTTTTAAGTTCAATCAAAAGAGCCAGCGCAATTCAATTTCAGTAAACCAAGCACTTGTAATTGATTTCTTCTGCCTTTAATTTGCAGATACAGATTAAGATTTGTAAATTGACATGATTCAGAGAAAAATAAAAACTACATATTAGTTGCTGACAATTTATAAGGAAAAAAAGTGCTGAAAGAGAGTAACATAAAACAGTCACTTTGAATTACAGATTTGCTCTAGAGCATCTCCTGGGAGGCATTTCTGCGTACACAGAAAGTACATTTTTGTTTAGTAAAATGGAATGTGCTAGAATACAGAACCCTGTATTCATAAACCCTGCCCCTTCCCACGATGTCTAGGTGGTTGGACACATCTTCTAAACTCACATGTTATAGCTAGCACAAAGTACAGCTTTATTAAAGTTAATTCTGGCTCTGGTATTTTTCAAACATGCACAATACAAGTATTTTCTGCAGGAGGTAGTTCTGAATGATTAAATCAGGCATCTCCGATGCTAACAAATACTGAGAAGACTCAATAAAAATAGAATCACTCTAGGCTCACCCATCTTCTGTAATCATTGGGAAAAAATGTACTTTTCCTATTACTGCTGAAAGATGTCTTTTTGAGTGGAAATTAAATTATGTGTTATTTAAAAGGCCATGAGATATCAATATATATTTATGTGTGTGTACAGTAAACATATATATTGATTCATTGATTTATTAACTATTCACTAGAAGTGTTTGTTTTCAGATACCTTAAAGAGTACCTCCATAATGGTAAAGAATAGGCAATTCTGACACAGAAACTCAATTTATAAACACCAGTGAAGTCAGTGGTCTCTAGTGAGCAAAGTAATAGATGGGGACTTGAAACATGGATTTAATTCAAACCTGTACCACTAACCTGTGGCGTGACCAAAGGGAAATCGCTTCCCTCTTCTGCACCTTGCACTTGCCCAGTCCATTAGGATGGCAAACTGCAGGAGGGTAGAGACTGCTGAACTTGCCACAGAAGCCTCCCGCTCTCTGTTGGATCCTCTAGATTACAGAACTATAGTGACAGTAATCAGAAGAGAAACACAGGGAATGTAAGTCCATTTTCATCACTAAAATATGTCTCCATCAGAAAACACAGTGACACAATGTACTGTATTATAAGTATTTCTGTGATAACCAGATATGGAGTCTAATCACGTATGTCAGTGTGTCGATACACAGAACAATTGACTCGATCCATAATCACCAGGCATCAAAGCAACGACAGGATCAGTAATTCCTTGCACCAGAGGAAGGACACAGAGTGGAGTTTCTAAACTCCACAAGAAACATTTCTGACCTAGTGCATTAGAGAGTGAGCTATTGGACTCATGAAGCTATCAGCAGGACTTCCTGAATGGCAGTTAAACACCTCTGAACTGCTTTTAACATGTATCCTGTTAAAGTGGCCAGATAGATTTTTATCAAAATGCTAAAACACTCCAAGTTCTTCCATATAAGCGGACTCCAGACCTCTGCAGTGTTAGTTAATCCAGTCACTGTAACCGAATTCATTGCCACCTGTGCTTTTTTCTTTCTAAAAGTATAGATTTTTGCCTTAAATAGAAAGTGTGCTCCATGCAACATCATACTGACCACAGAGAGCTTTCTATAAAACCCAAAAGAAAAGTACTGTTACAAGTTCCACCTAAGCAGAGACTAAGTTTTGGAAAACATTACAGTTAAAAGGTTGTACCTTTATTCTTTATCATCAATGACATTTACATTAACGAAGGCTGAGTAGGGGAAAGAGGTATCCCTTTTATTCATTGCTCCTCATCTGAAGTTTTAATTATAGGTTCACAACTCCACAACTGATTACTATCAGGTAGTGATGATTGCAAACCCAGCAGAGGAGTAGCAGGAGGGATCACGGCATACAAATATTCTGTTACCCTACAGTATTCTAAATATTTTTGATTTAACAAGCAAGGACAGAGGAAAAGCACATATGTCAAATAACCTGAATTTATCAAGTTTTCCATGAAATGCAAATGCCCTTACAGGTGAAAAAGTTTTGATTAGGAGATGTATAGAATTGCGAAGATGGTGGATATGCAACATTCCTCAAACTAGATTCGACAAAGTGCTCTGCAAACTATTTTCTTTTTAGAAATTCTCAGAAACTCTGACAAACTGCACTGCAGGCATGGCATACTGTAAGTCACTAACACTGTAATTAGCTGCTTTATAACACAGTGTGACTATAGTCCTCAGCTGTGAGATAATGAAATAAAACATTTCTAATATTACTCTCACAAATATTAATATGGAAAGTGGATGTATTAGCTTTCAAGAGAACAGAGATTTAGCCTGGCATGGAAGCACTGTGAAAAAATGGAAAAATAATTTCTTTTTGGCAGCAAAGAAGAGAGGTCACAGTATGAGAAGGTAAAACACACCTGAGGAATACAAATTTTTTTATACAATTTGATGATCATTTCTTTCAACAGCAGTCCATCTTTCTCTGCCTCTCTGTTCATGCCACTGCATCCCTTGAGCTGCATGCCCAGACAGGCTGAGGAACCGAGCAAGGTTAAAGCTCTGCCCCCACTTTTCAGGTCAGGTAGTTTGAAATCCACTGCAGCCCCTGAAGCAGTCCTTGCCGTGGCTCATGTAACAGACGGGGCCAGCAGCGCTGGGCCGAGGGACTTCGGGATGAGCACAATCAGACTGCTGCCCTGGGCACAGGCAATGCTGCACCTACCATCAAGTTGTAGCCCAACACAGGCACAAGTCCCCTCCCCAGTTCTGCACAGCTACTCCAACTGCTGCCCCAAACAGCTGTTTTGGACAAGTGTGGACTGAGCACACGCTCCAAACTGCACAAGGGAAAGATAGTACCGTGGCTGAGGCACTGGGCTGAGACTCAGAACATCTAAATTGAAGTTCTTCAGTCTACTGTAGACTTACTGGTCCATCTTAGGTCTGCCAAGCAGTCTCTCCATCTCTCATTTCCCTATGGGACAAGGGACTCAGACCATTTGACTATTTCAACCTCAGAGGCAGGCACGCTCCTCTACTCCCTGTTTGCAGTCTCATGCAGCAGGGCCTCCGTACACTACTGTAACAGAATAACAATAAGGATCCTTTTTAAATGGCACTTGCACGTACGTGTAGCTCAGGGTGAACATGATGGACAGCTATACACAAGTGAGGATTAGAAATTAAAAGAGTAGGAGAGACAAACTATCTGCTAGCAGCTGATAATACTGCAGGGGAACAGTAGGAATAAAACACTGCAGAAGAGTTGTCAACTTGCCTCCCATCCTCTGTGGTGGGATTAGTAGAAAAGGTTAGACTATACATTATCCAAGAGTCATTCTAATGATGTATCACTCAGAGGTTTTCATAAAATTAATCTCTCAATAATAAGACATAATACAGGTTTCATGCATACTAGGTAATTAAAGAGCTTGATGAATAGATGAAAGAGTGAATGTTCTGGATCCTTAAACAAATCACAGCTTTAAATTTCATTAATTTTAAATTTACTCCAAGACCTAATTTAAAATTGGCAAAGCTTCCCTACCACTGAAACCAGAAATCATTAAATAAAACTGAATTGTATTATTTATTGTTGTCTCAGGCCAATAAAATACATCAACTTACAATATCGGGATGACAAAAATATGACAAAAACTCTACAATATTAAAAATAGTTTGAAAAATTCACTGCAGCTCTTGGTTGAAAATTTAAGCAAGATAATCAGTTCACAGATACTTTCTCGGCCTTTTCATTTTCTATCCTGTGCCTAGGGCTACCACACTGAAAGGTTTGTAATAATTTAACCATCATCCACCAGAATTTCAACGGAGGAGAAGGCAAAGAAAGAGAGTACTGATTCTATCCAGATTTTAGGCAAAGAAAACCATGCAAGACATTTACTAAAGACTGCGGAGGATATCTGAGTGTCTATAGCACCCTGAAATACCACAACCTGAGTAAAACAGACACTGCTTGAAGCAGTTCTTCAAGGTTTCAAATTGTAATCAGAGTAAAAACTAAAATGCAAATAGGGAAAACCACAAGAGAACAACAGTGACTCATAACTGGGAAAACAGTGACTTAAAATATCTCTTTTACAATGAAATGAGGAAAAAAAACACTTCACAAGAGATTACAAAGTAATCTAAGAACAGAGTGTGGCAATTAACTGTCTGGGGCAGATCTTGTGATTTGGTACCTCAGGCAGCTGTGTTGGTTTAACAGCCCGACATGCCATCTCAGCTCTCCAGCACTCCATCCCATCCCTTGCTCTAGCCCTGCTGCCATCAGTAGTTCACTAAGTCAATGGAGAACTTTTTTCTTTTGCTGAGTTCATTTTCGGGTGGTTTAGCTAGCTGAGCAGGCAAGGAGCGCCTTGTTCAGCAGCAGCGGGCTTGGCAACATTTGCTACCCCACTCTAGTAACCTTCCACCAGTCCTGCCGCACACATGCACAACCCCACAGACACCAGGGCAATTTTTGCTCTTACTGAAGGCATATTGTTGAATTAAGATCTAGCTCCAAAGCAATTAAGTGCACTCCTGGTTTTGAGAAATACAGGAGTGATTAAACTCTGCCCTGAATTTTTGGAATTCAAGTCCAATAATCTCCATTATGGCTGTTCCTTTTGAGATTAGCTGGTGATGTTCCTCCCACAGATGCCTGAAGAGAAATGGTCTACAAATGTATGCACTTAACACAAGCATGAGATAACGTAAACTGCCCCTATGCTAGACTCCTGTATGTAATGCCCTTCCAGATTCTGTGAACTTCTTTCTAGGCCTGTTTTCTTTATTTGTTTTATTATTCTCAGATACTAGCTTTTCATATCTTTGCTTTTCTTCAGTAGGTCACCAATGAAAATGAGAAATTTTCTTAGTCTCTTCCTTATTCTCTTACGTAAACCCATATAATAAGATTATCTTTAACTGTTGACATAACTCTCTCACTCATGCAAATGCAGCAGATGAAGGGAGAAGAGCAAAGAGCCTTTTCAGAAGTGGCCCCTGCTGGCAAATATACAGCTTATAGACTTCCTATTGTTTTGCTAACAATTAGAAGCTTGAATTATCAGTTTGCTGGAGCTGCATTGAAAAAACCCTTCTGGATTTCATCACTGATAGCATCTTTTATTCAATGACAATTCTCATACCTATTTAACAATTTCTCTAAACCTTAAGACTTAGCAAGGCTTAGCAAGCTTAGCAAGGCAACTTTAGTGCATCACCATGCTTTGGTGAACACCACTGTCTGAATGAGCTCCCAGTTCAGCAGCTCCCAGTCTTGAGATGTTCTTGACCAGAGCAATTTTATATCCTAGAACTGCAGTAAAGCAGACTGACTTCCTAATATTAAGAGTAGTTCCAAACAAACATTCAGACTGCCAAAGGGATCAAGAGACACTGAAAAAAACATTGATAAACAAATAGACTGAGAATCTGTGATGCTCATGAGATGCATAAGCAACTTCTTGCTGAAACAGCAGAAGCTGCAGGTCATCTAAGAGCTCTCAGAAAAGATATGTGGGAGTTATGACACTAACAAGAAAAAAATGAGCAAAGATAGATTGGAATACATGGTCTGCGGATCTTCAATTAAAATGTTGAAATCAGAATTCTTTTATGATTTTCATACCTGAAACACTTTAATAGGTGCTTTAAACAAGTGCTCCCTAGAGACCTATGTTATTAGCATGCTAAAAATCCAAAAATAAAACACAGTTCTGCTTAGAGGCAGTGTCCAAATCTGGATAAAGAAGAATCAGTGTGTACCCCAGTCCTTCTCCATTGCCAAAAGAGAAGTATTACTTGGACCACTACTGCAATGTCTCTTATATATTCACATCTGACACCAAATTACAGGGTCAGGGATATCTGAGAGAAGGGAACATCCCATTACTCATAAGATACCATGAAATGTTACTGTTGCATCTATTACTTGTCCTGTGCTGAAAAAGATGTAGTTAACCATGTGTATGTTCATAAGGGCCATTATTCTTGTTCAAAGAAGGTATTATTTCATCAAAGGAATTGAATTCTGAAGAAAACCACATCTTTAACTGCCTGATGAAATCCAATCTACATTTTTATCCTCTCTGACCCAGTTCATGAAATTGCATGTACAACGAAGCATCAGATCAAAACTGTACCTAGATTATTGCTGGTTGGCTTAGACTGAACCCAGAAAACAACATGGTAATAATGGTAGATTGAAATAAGCAGCTGAAAAGATTTTATCTACCTTTTGATGGAAGAGTACATCTTCTTTCCTTACCTCAGTTCAGAGGCTATATTAGATCCTCACAGCTGTCCCTCAGTGCCCCAGTAACAGTTCTACTGAAGATTGATTTTTATCCATCTGAGTTTGATGAGAAAGGAAAGACCTTTGCTTTCCAATAATGAGACCTGTACCATGCCTTTTACTTTCACAAACAGGACTTCTTTTAAAAGTTTTAGCTCTGGATTATCACTTAAATAGCATGCACCAATGCTGCTGTTTGAGTTTGTTGTCTAGAAGTTTCTAAGTTGCATTTAAAGAGTTATATTGATTTTTAAAGGTCTCAGCCTGGCTGAGATGGCACCTATTTTGCTATGTAATGAGTTAGCAGTTACAGTCAAGAGAGGCACGTAATATAGTTAATCTCCTTCCTCAAGCAGTTGTTAAATTGTTAGTCAGCATGCAGTAGTCACATGTGGATGCTTATTATTCTACCAACAAATACTGTATTTCATTCTGGTTTGCTTAGTATGAACAGCTCACAGCATATTCTTTGTCACTTAATTTCCTGTGTATATTGTGAACACTTACGAAAACTCAGCGGGGTGCATTAGAGAAACCTAAAGAAAGAACACAGAACATTAATCAAATCGCTGTATTAGATGCTATTACATGTCTTCAAGTTGGAACTAGTATGTACTGATTTTTGCATCTTTCTTTTTATCACATCAGAAGAGATCAAAATAACTTATTATGTCAATTCATCCTTTTTGCTGCCCTTGCTGATCATGCAGGAAAATGCAGACTGAAATGGAATGTGAGAAGGGGCTATGCCCAGGCATTGTGAGGAAAGGAAGGGCAGGGAAGCATGACCATAGCTCTCATTCTGCATCCTTCCTCCTCTCATCCCCATGGGGAGGCTGGGTTCATGCTCTCCTGGTAGCTGGATGTGGTAGCCTCACATATACCATTTCTGCTGAAGTGGTTTCTGTCCCAGGGCTACCAAATCTGTCCCTTCTTTTCCTCTGTTGCTTCTTCCATCTTCCATTTTGTGTTTCTGTGAGAAGGAGAGATCAACAAGTGTAGAGCTTGGGCGTTCTTTTTCAGGCAGACAAGGATCAGCAAAGCACTTCCAGTTACCACAGTATGAAACAGTCTTTCCTTGAGAGCCTATTCAGACAGCTAGCAAAACAGGGACTGTGCTGGAGGAAACATATCAACAGTCCCTTCTATCCCATCAAAAGAACAAAAACATATCTGAAAACTCCTCTGTTGGGAAAAATTATTTTGTAGATTTTATATCTTTTGACAAATAAATTAGGCAGTTTCAAATTAAATTAGGCAGTTACAATTAAATTAGGACACAGCCAATTATTCACTATTCACAGCCTGTTTTAATTTCTTCACTTCAGGAGATCTTGAAAAGTGTTATGCTCACTGAAAACTATTCAATGCTTTTATGCAACCAAATCCCAGCTTTCCCCTTTGCATTTTTGTATCAATACCTCTGCAAACACACCAGGACTTTCCCAAAATTAAGATGAGGTAGAACAATGTCAGTGCAAAGAAGTGCAAGAAAAGCACATAGAAAAAGGGAAGATTAGAAGTCTTCTTACTATATTGCAAATACAAATTCTATGTAAATGGCCTTTTGCTTGCACTGCTGTTTCCTAGAGTTCAACACTGCACTTGCCAGAGTTCAACACTGCACTTGTCTACTGGTTGCAATGACTTACAGTCAGGAAATGAACAAAATTTATACTGGTAATTACAAGATGTTTTGGAAAAGAATTGTACCAGTTTCCCTCCATATTCACCTGAGTACATAACCAAACAGAATTCATCAGACAATCTGTAATGCCTGTGGGAAGCCCAGGACAAAGAAAATAGTAGAAAAGAGTAGAAAATAGTAGAAGAAGATGCTTTAAAATTGAGAATATTTGTCAAAGAGATAGCAGCAGAAGATCAGAAAGAGACATGCTGGATTTCAAAGGTACCAAAGGACAACATAAGGCTAAAGTGCTAGAGCCTGAGCACATGCCTTGAAAATGCCTTGATTTTCAGAAGTAATAAATACCTATTGACATGTTGACATCTTGACATCACCTCCATGCTCCTGGCTGAAAGTCACAACTCTTAGCAAGGAGAATAAAACAAAGGCTTTTAGGGGATGGTACATTTTTAAATCTTGGTCTAAAACCCAATGAAATAAATGTATAATCATAGTCTCTAACCTGTGACTCTCAGAGGTCAGAGTCCACGTGCATGACTCTTCATTTTCCATGAGAGTGAATATATCTAGGAAAATATCCGGCTGTCACTCCTGCCCTTCTGTTTGAGGGAAGAGGGTTTCTCGATGGGCTGGCCTCTATCTCCAGCTTTCACTTCTGTCATCCTCCTCAGCTAGACTGTACCAGGACTGTGAAGAAAGTTAGAGGGAATTTTCTCTTGCATGTGTCAAAAGCAACTGTGTTTGCATTGCACCGGTTAGATGCATTTAGCAAAAGGTGCAAAGAGCAATGTTAGCAAGTAATTGATTATATCAATTATTTAAATTAAAGGCAGGAGTGTCTGTAAACCAGCTGGAGTAGGAAAGTTTATCCAAAAACCATCACTGAGGAATCTGTAACTTAGAATCCAGTCACTGAAAGAATTGGCAATGAATAATTTCAACTGACAAGTATAGTGCTTCCTGTCAACAAGTTATTTGCAAACAGGCTATAAATTTCATTAATTTGTTCATTATTTGTGATCCTTTAACAATTACCTTGTATAAATAAATTTAAACTTACAATTAGTTGCTAAGAATGCTTGTTGTTTATTACATGTTACTGAAGTGATGTCTAGCTTTCTAATCAGCTTGAATTTTTTATTAAGTTCAATCTCCCAAAATTCAGCTTTCCAAAATGTTTCTTCTGCATTGACTGCAGTACTATTTATAGAGACAAATGCTTATGAATCTGAGCCAGAAAAAAATTATTCTCAAGAATAGATTGTTATAATGTAACATATAATTAAATTATAACCATTTTCTGAATTTACTCAGTATGTAAAATGCCCTAGGTTAGGTTTCTACATGATATAAAACTGAGTATCACTGTCCAATGTAGAAAGAACTTACAGCTTTGAAGGAACAGGCTTGTTTTTCTCAAAAAGTGTGTCTCTTACTTGTGTTTTTTCTACCTACTTCCTAAGATAGGAAACAATATTTTTTGTTTTAATAATAAAACATCGTAAAACCAAAATTCTAGAAAATTACTTTCACGATTTTTATGGTTTTCCATCTATAATATCAATATGGAGAAACAAAAAAAATTTCCTGAATTCAGATCACATGCTTGACAGAAGCATTTTATGGCTCATAATGCTGAGTTAAATTAGCTATGGTCACTTGTACCCAAAGAATGCCAAACAATCACAGACTATATGCAACCTACAAGGACTATTATCAGACAGCTGTTTTTTTACAATGTATACTCTAAAACAGAGCGATGACCAAGGTCCATCAAACTTTAGTTCATTTGAATCTATCCCACTAATTCCACAGTAGCTCCTTCTTCCACTGCTGTAGAGGTTTCAGACATTGCACCCTAAGAAAATTGTTACTTAGTTTTCTCTTGGACTGCTTAAAACAAGAAAATGTGTATATACTGTCATTTCCTCCATTCCAAAAGTTCTGACTACTTAAGAACAATCTTGGGTAGAATTATTGCCCAAAACCACTGAATTGTCGTAGTATCAGCAAACATCTACAGCTCCAGATGGACTGGAAACTGCTACCAGGATTCAAAGTTTAATAAAATGAGTTGAAAATAAAGGAGACACTACACAATATGAATGGTAGGTCCTGATAGCAAGTACTGAAAAGGCAACATAAGGTCTGACACCTATAGCCCAGCAAGAGTCTAGTAGTATTTATACTCTTATTGATTCAAGGAATCTTTTGACTTTATCAAACCCACATATACCAGCCTTCTGAGTGTTACCAACTTCAAACAAAATGAAAAGGCTTTGGTGCACTGAGCTTTCTACATTTCCTGACAAGTGAAAATACAGGATTAACAAATTGCAAAGACCATCAACAACCAGGGTTGTGTTCTGTTGACTTGTTTCTGTCTAATGCAGGGTGGTTTCTCTACACATCATTAGACCAGTTCAAAGATCCTTTTCTCTGCATGAGGTCAATAACAGGAAGAACAAACAGCAAAACAGGTTATAGTAAAAAAACAACCACCATCATGTATCATTCTCTATATTTGTGTTAGAACCCTGCACAATGGTAATCACTGAAGCTGGTATATCAGCTACCTGACAGGTGTCCGCAAAGATGAAGAGTGAATAAAGTACACCTCTTTCAGAGCACATAGTTAAGAAATCTTCCATATCTGCATTTGAAACAAACTTCAAGATGTAAACCACTGCCATTTTGTGTGACCTGTGCTAACCCACCTAATGTTGAAGTCTACATTTTACCTGGCAATATAATTTTCCTAAACTGCAATCAACAACAGAGGTTGTAATGCTATTTTTCACATACTCAATTTGCAAATTTTCTGTTTGCAACACTTTGCCTTTCAAAAGTGGAGTCTAGGCAAGTCACGTGAGTTGCTTCTTTACAGTAAAGGCTATACTCCACTCAAGGTTACAGTCTCTGCCTTGTACAGATACCCTGTAATCACAACAAAGATCGAAATGCTACCCATTGGTTCATCATTTTGAATATATGCTATTTATTTTTTGTAAGTAAGTTCCTTACCACATAATGGACAAGAAGTTTATTTTCTCAACTCAAAAGCCTGCAGAGGATGAACTTTCTTTGTTGCTGTACAACATAAAGTGAGCCCCACATGAGAGCTCACTGGAATGATCATTACAACAAAGGTAAGGTGATCATTCCTTCATGGTCGTAACTGCTTTCACACAGTTATTTACAACAGCAATCCTTTCCTTGTCAATGTTTTACCCCCAAAAAAATCTAGGTTGGATTTTGCAACGGAGCTGAAGTGAATTACACACCCAGATTTTCCTGAAGTTGGCAGAGGCCTGTCCCCATGCTCATTTGTAAATCCCAGCACTATCAGTCATGTCTACAAAAGCTATCTGGAGAAGAAAAATGAGATAAGCAGTAAAAAGAGCACCTCAGGAAAAGAAACATAACTAAATCTGCTTAAGGCTCAGTGTCTGAGCAGATACTACAAAGCAACTAAGGTATTTATGAAAGGTAGAAGACAGGTTGCAGAAGCATTAGTTAAGGGACCAACAAAGGGAAAGGCAGGGTCTGTGGATTTGTTTATTTTTAGTTGTTGCATAAAAATTATAAAAGTTTCTATTTCCCTGGAATCTTTTAAAAAGAAATTACATGGGTTACACACCCTGATTATCTACCAGAACATATTGTCGCAGTTAGAAAGAAAACTACCTTCTGGCCTTTGTCCAGTTGTAATGATCACAGAACCCTAGAAATGCACTCATAATTTTTGAGAATGGGGAAGGGGGGTGGGGGCAACCAACCCCCAAAAACACCAAACACAAAAGCACCCAAGCCCTTATTTTTAAGCACAAATGATGAACTTTGCGAGGTTATAATGATTCCTTTTATCTACTGTACTATAAAAACCTGAGGGACCTTTGCTCACCATTTACAATGCATGCTCAACTGATATAATCAAGTCATTGGGTACTTACATTTATGCAGTGCATAAAATGTCTTCCTTAAATGTATCCCAAAACAAATCTCTTAACATAGCACTTCTAAAATAAATATTCTGTTGTTCTGAATGCAAAGAATTTATTTTTGTAGTCTCATTGGCACATAATGGACGAAGAGTTTATTATCCTAGACTCCGGTGCCCTCAGGGAATGCACCTTCCACACTGTTCTTAACCTTTTCCAAAAGAAATACAATTGCACTTGTAAAGTACAGCATTATGTGACAGCAGTGAATGAAACCATAATTCTGTTTACTAGATATTACTTACGCTGTGGAAACAAGAGAATTGTGATTTCTAGAGGGACTATGAGGATCACAAACCAGGCATTTTCCTGGACATTTTTATTACATTTTCTTTTATTAGTCTTTATCAAATCAAAGCTGCAGATAGGAAAATAAGATAATGTTTTTATGTCTTCTCTCAATACTAGATTTTATGATTAGATATTACACTATGAGACATGTTGATACACACTTGGCCATTGGGATATAATATATATGGTATATAGTCAGAGCTACGGATAATAAGCTGTTAACCTCATGAAAAGTTTTACTGAAATGGCTTAATGTTTTGCCTTTTTTTAGTATACAGTGAATGCAAACAATCAGCTTTTGCCATTAAAAGTAATGTTTACAGCTTTTTATTTCAAGAACTCTGCTGGTCTGATGCTTTGGGACAGAAAAATTATAATTGGCTTAAAATTCTGTAAGTGACAAATATGATCTTCACCTGTCTATATTTGACAAAATTATACTAATTATAATATTTCAATGGTTCTTGCTTATATCTCGAATTAGTCAATATTGACAGGAGCACACGGTGCTGGGTACCAAATAGTCTATCAGACCAAGTGGTGGGGCACAGAAAGAAAGAAGACTGTGTTAAGAGGGTGAAGATGAAGTTAGAGCACCAGCTGAAAGAATGGAGAAGAGTACAGATTCTAATGTATTGTAATATATTAAAAAGGATGGGTAAGCAAACCACCCCCCATGAAAGGCAAACGGCAGTCTGGCATCTAAATGCATCTCAGAGCTCAATCTAAACCCTCAGCTTTGCTAGGTACAGTTGTTAAAGATGGAGATCATCCAACTAATAATGAGGTGTCCTGAGATTAACTATGAACTGAATGACAAGACATTCATTCCTTTAAGAGACAGACAGAAGTAGAGTTGGACATATGTCACCT
Organism: Aquila chrysaetos chrysaetos; assembly: GCF_900496995.4. Lineage (NCBI taxonomy): Eukaryota > Metazoa > Chordata > Aves > Accipitriformes > Accipitridae > Aquila > Aquila chrysaetos. Next base: position 10,252,476 of record NC_044012.1, read on the forward strand.
CTGAATGATCCGCTAAATTACTGCAACTTATGTTTTCACACCAATTCCAACCTTTTGCTACACTGGTACCTGGCAGCCTTTGCTGAAGAATTTATTTGTTGTATAATGAAGATGCATTTACTTCAACAGCAGATAATGCTTTGTTTTGCCTTTTTATTATTAACTTGTCAAAAGGAGAGATATGATAATAATAAAATGACAAAATAACATGTTAATTGTTGAAATAAATGGGATGTATAATACATCAGGTAATGGCAATTAATTATATGGCTTATATACATAATGTCAGTTATTCATTACTACTCTCAAACACTCGCAATGATCCATACTTAAAGTATTGGTAATCATATAAACAGGCTTAATGAATTATAATAACAATGGATTCTAACAGTAAAAAAGGTAAATAGGCAAACTTTAAACCTAGTTAACGGAATAGACTTCAGGGAGGCAAATTATTTCAGAGTCAGATGGGCATACATTAAAGTTAAGGTCACATATTTTTCTGCCAGTTCACATAGCTCATTTGTGGCATAGTAACTGGTGAAGTTTTTAATTGACTATTAAAACTAGTTCATTTTATTATTTCCAAGGTTCATCATCAAGGCGGGGGGGGGGGGGGGGGGGGGGGGGCGGGATTATAAGCAAACTGCTTATTTAAGTCAGGCATTGTTCCTTTCCAAATATGTATGCAAATTTATGCACCAGGGAGCAAAATTGTGTGTCCAGTGCCAGCCTTTCAGTTTTGGCATCCATGTCTTCAATGCTCCTGTTTGAAAAAATCATGTATAAAATATTAAATTCTCTGAAAACATCATTTTAATTACTCTTGAAAGACTTATCCAGCTGTTAAATGATCCAGGGTTAACCAAAGGGCTACTGCTATAAAACCATTTAAACAGACCATGGTGATTTTATCAAATTTCACAGCTGTTCCTGCAGCAAATGCAGCTTCTCAGAACACAAGATTTCTAGTTAATCCGTTAACAGTAATTTTGGAGAAAATCTGCATCAAAGGAGAAATTGCTACACAGGAACTGCCTGACTGGATTGGACCTGCAGTCAGCCCAGTCCAGAAACCCGTCTCCAGGATGAGCCAGCACCAGATGTTCCCATGAAAATAAATATATAAATACGTAATACACAAATGTAATGCAGCCTACAAAAGGTCACTCTGCTTAATTGCTAAGACATGGAGGCTTTCTTTTTCTCCAGTGTACTTTTATTAGCATCGCATTATGCAAAATTCTTGTTATTCATATAGAAATAACCATACTTTGAACCTAAGTTTCTTGGCTCAAACAATGATGGAATCCATAGTTTGATAGCATGGTTTGAAGATATATCCTCCTTTATTTATTCAAGATTTTTCATATTTCTATTCTATTGCTCTTTCATTCGGTAATAGTTTCTCTGAATCCTTGACTATTTTATAGGCTTTTATCTCGCTCCCCTTATTCTTCATCCTTGTACAGTGAGCAGTCTCAGTCACTTCAATTTCCCTCCACGTGAGAGACTGTTTCTATGGCTGATCTGATTCTCAACACCCATAACTTCCAGCTGAGGGAAGCCATACAACACTTCCTCAGGTAATCCATGCCAAGAGAACAATAAAGATAGGACCATTTATTTTAGCGTTAGAACCACAGTTCAGCTAAACCACTGTTTAGCTGCATCTCAGATGCTGTATTTATGCTGTCTTATGGACTGAACCCAGAGAAGAGCATGGATCTTCCAGCCAAACCATGTGGAACTGGCTTGTGTCCACATTCCTCTAGGGTGGTCTGACCAAACTCATTTTGCACAGTACTTGGCTAAGGTATCCTTCAAGTCTAAGACAATGAGCTCAGTCCTGTATCCATGAGATATAACAACAACAACAACAACAATAATAATAATTTTAGCTTTTTCAGCTCAGTGTACTCAAGATAAAGAAGGCAGTTGGGTTAAAGCTCCCAAGAGCTTTATTTTCCTAGCGTGCTGTCAGGGCACGTGCCAGGAATGAAGGACTTTGGGTGGAAGGCCTGCTGAAATCCTGTTGATGAGTTATCTTGGTCAGAAGGAGGCAAAGCTTTTTCAGCTAATGCCCACCTGCCTGGAGTAGGACCCTGGATCCAAAAATGCTGTGATAAGTATATGGGTTTCATCCTGAAGTTTTGTCTTATTCCAGAAGGAGGCCTATTTGCAATGTGGAAATGATCACTCACAGAAAACAGTGAGCAACCAAATCAAGGTACAGATAAATCTTAGGATTCCCAGTCCTTAAACTTAACTCCAATGCCAAATGCAGTTACACTTGGATGATTGATCTACTGATAATAAAAGAAAATAATAAACAGCACCATGTCAACATCTGTCAGCTTTCTAAGCCTGCAGACCTAGCAGAAATTAGCAGTGAACTTAGTTCACGGGGTTTATATTCCCAAGCCCCATATCTTACCCCAACTATAATAAAAACCAGAGGTCTAATCATCACACTAAAAGAGCAAACAAAGCATTAGACCATACTGACCCTATGCCTAACTCCACAGATGTACAGAATACAGCAATAAATTGAGCTTGCAAAGCTTTTATACTTTCAAACACTAATTGTAACTCTCTATCTGTCCTCCATCTATTGGCAAAAGCCTTAGGATCCAGCAACAAATGGGGGTCCTGAAACTACCTCAGAAATAGGTAACATAAAGCAAAGTCTTTACTTGATTCTTCTGGGTCCTTAAAACTAGGGAGAGAGAGGGTGTCTTTACACTTTATGTTCTACTTTATGTCCTCTCTTACAGTGAGAATGGCTATAAATTTCAAGATCATTCAAATAATTTCAAATAATTCTGCTTACAACTATATATGAAAGCTCTTTCTGAGTTAGAAGGGTCTCTGGAATGCTACCTAGAGCATAAATTTTTCCTTCATATATGTGCTTCAGGCAGTCAAGTTGCATTTGGAGACAGTGAGAAAAATTGCAAACTTCCATAATTTTTTCTTTTAATTTATGGAACATAATAGTATTATCCTTCATATTATGGCTGTGAAGCTGAAAATAGCGTGTATTCCAGCGGCTGGATGAGCCTCCTCACAAAAGTTCAATCTACAAAATCCACCCAACCCATGAAAAGTCCTCTAACTTGATCCTATGTTAGGTTAAGCATAGCATCTCCTCCTCTTGTTATCTTCCTAGATCATGATGGTCCATTAAAGAGTTCCCTTTGTTCTTACCTAAACCAAATATTTTTGACCACAAACAAATTTGAAGTGTAGACCTACAGCTGAAGCTAGTAAGCATACACATTTTTGTTAATAATCACGCCTCTGACGTTGGGAAACTTTGCAGGTAAGTTACATGTAAGATAGGAAAGTAGCGTAAGACATGCTTCTGACTTCTGAAATATGAAATCAGACACTGATTTTTTCCCCCTTTATGCTGCTTGTGTTTTGTTGCTTCCTATCGCACAACCATATGCTTAGCAAACTTATAAATAAGCTCAACAGGTCAGCAATCAGACCAGTGTATGCAACTAGCTGTGCAACGTTTATAGATGAAGAAGCACAACTAAAGATCTTCTGTTTTGCCTGAACTGCAGCAAGAAAGGTACTCTGCATTTCCTGATTGCTTATGGACAAATCATCTAACCAAAGGAACTTCTGAGGAGCAGAGTAATTGCTTGGGTAATTACAATTCTAGTTACCCAGACCTTACCCATGTTCTGCTAAATAAGCCTCTGCCTTTTCAGACAAGCTGTTGTCTGGTCTCCTGTGAACCTGAAAGGTTATGTCTGAACTCCTAAGTGGCGATTACAGTAGGCATGATGTCAAAACCTTCTGTCAAATTACTGTATAAACTGGATGTTTCAGATTCCTGAGCTGTCAGTGTTTTATACTGCTCACTCCAAACTGTTGAATATTTCTTCTAGTCGTGCATGATAATGCCAAAAGCCACTGTGACAAAAAAATACATTTTGAACAAAGGCTAAACAACAGAAATGCTTTTACTTTACAGATGGCAGTCAGAACTCAGCAGATGGTGAAAGAAATCCCACAGGATGTTGTTCGCTCCCTTCTCTCTCCCCACCCCCACCATATATATATATATACGAGTGCATGTGTGCGCGCACAAAACAGCAAAGTAAGTGTCCTGCTGAAATACTCACAAGGCTTTCACAGAAGAAGTATCTATCCTTTGAACAATATCTCGCTGCCCATTTTTAGAACAGAAAGGATCCAGCCAGGGCTAGGTACCAGAGAGGGAATCAGGAAGCATATGTCTGTTCATGGGTTTGCCACTAACCTGTGATATGCCTTTGGACAGGCACTTCTTTGTTCCTTTTTCTTCCCCTCCCATGCTCTGTCCTCTTTATTTTTATTCTAAGATCCTCAGGGAGGAGACTCTTTCTGTCTCTGACTGTTAAGCCTTAAAACAGCTTGTACCATGCTGGTGCACTTCAATCCAGCTTCTGTTTCACAGAAAGTGTTAGAGAGACAGCACACTCCATAGTATTTTCTGCATTTCACAGAACTGAACGTAAAGCTCTCCATGAAATGGAGATATGCCTGATGGAGGGAAAAATATGGACAAGGATAAACCATAGAGAATCTACAATCCTCTTTTTGCATCAGGTCCTTTAAAAAGGCAGGGGATAAATTAAACCAGCAGAGAGCCTTGCTAACAGGCATGATTGTTTTCAATTCCCTTGGTCATGGGGTAACTCCTGCATGGCACTGCACTGTTCCATATAGTTAGGTATCATTTTGCATTTGCATCTTGAGATTTTTACTACATTACACTCTTGTACTTCTAATGCAAATGCATCCCATCCCAAAACACTATATGTGAACTTTTTAGAGTTACCCCCAAAAGTCCTACCCATTGTAGAAATGTCACTCATGTAGGAAGCACCAGCAGCTGTGTGGTACACAGGAGCACCAGGCACCAGCTCGGAGCAAAGAACTCCATGCTCACCTGAAACTGCAGGCAGGATTTCCAGTAGGCTGCATAGAAAAATCCAGGCCAGAGTTCAGTTTTGGTATTTTCCAAAACTGAATTCTGGCCTGGATTTTTCAACTAGCCTTTTACTTCTGAAAGAAAACCCCAAGCACCTTTAATGCACACAAATAATCAGAAATTCTCTTTTACATGTAGTACACAAGAACCACCCTATCAAGCAGCATATCATTGCATGTCACAGTATTGTTCAGCATTTACACAACCACACCATGCACTGACCCACCAGCCATACTGGCCATAACACTAAATTCCCTGGCAGCTTACTCTCCTGGAACAAACTGACTCATTTGAACTTGTCATTATGATCACATTGCAACTCCACGTTGCTTCTGCACAAGACCCAAGACAGCAGTCATTTGTACAGCACTGCACTTTCTCCAAAAATACAAAGCACTCACATAAAACACCTCTCCCTCACTTACCTTCAAGGGGGTGTACTGTAGTTTGTTTTAATTGCCTCAGTTTTTCAGTCGCTGATATAGACAGTTTCTCCAATACATATTTGTGCTGATCTCTGTAGGAGTGAGTTTTACATACATGTACAAAGGGCTGTGCAAACTTTCCCTTCAGCAAAAAGGAACTCACTTCTTTGGGCAGGTAGATCTAGTGTGGCACTAGGCCATCATGGACATAACTGGTCAAACACACAAGAGACAGCTAAGTGGCACACACCAATATTTTTAAAGATTCCAGTAAAATCTGAAGTTGGTCACATAGCCTGGACGGACTACAGCAAGGGCAGCAGAGTGACAACTTCAGCTATTCTCAAATTACTGAATCACTGAACAGATGGACTGGTTTGATATAAACCTACTATAGCCTTTCCAAAATAAGGAGTATCAGACATATGTACAGAAAATTGTACGCACAAAAGTGTACTCAGCTATCTTGATGCTTACAATTTTGGCAACTCATAGACAAATCTGTTGTTTAACCAGAGAGAAAAGTGATATTTTTTTTTCCCTTACTTTCATGGCAACCTGGTTGTCCACAGCAAAGATGATTTCAGGTAGAAGAAAGTTGTTATGTATTTACATGACACTGAGCACAGTACGTTGTAGGCTGAGAACACGCGCCAAGCACTTCACACCGTCTACCTCCCCAACTCAGGAAGATGCTTAAAATGACTACACACATAGTCCTCCACTCGAAGGTAAACTAGAGGAGAAGGCCTGTTTGCAACACCATTCATTAGGTCTAGAAACTGTTATGTAGCAGCACTAGGCACACAAAAGAAAGCAGATCCAGGAGTGGGAGCCAGGACTACCTTGCTAAACACAAGAGGATCTGCCCTGAAATTGTAGATTACCTCCTGGGAAAGAATATTTAGGAATGGCCTGGCTTTGGCTCTGAGCTTTTCCTTCCTCACCATTTCAGCTCAGTGGCACTCACATTTACAACCGTGCCTTCTTCCAGCAATCACACTAGACAGGTTGGCTGTTACTTCCCACTCAAAGATCTGTATCATTCGTAAAAATTCAGCCAAGCAGGTGAGTTTTTTAAAAGTGAGAGATATCTAGCAGCTGTGATGCTTGATCGGTTAGCCAGTCAGTTCCACAACAAATGTTACATTTAAAACACTCTAATAGAGACAACTAAACTTCCCAATTACCCTGTGGTCCATGAACGTAGTGGTCCAGAGCTGGGTATAAAATCCTGATCTGATCAGGACCTTCCTTGAAATGGAAATTCAGGCCATGCTAGTTCTGGGCCCAAGAGCCCAGTGAACACAAGCAGGCTGTTTGCTGGTGCTTCTCCCCACTCCTCTCTGTCAGCCTCAGGCAATGGAAAGGCAGCCAGGATGAGGAAAAATGCTGCCGTGCCAAAAGTGTGGAGTAGGAAGGAGACAGGAGGGAGCAAGGAGGATGAGAACACAGCTAGAAGTTGGACATGCCAGAGACCCTCACTGCTGATCAAACCAGGAATCAAAAGATAGAAGAAAAGTAAGACTGAAGGCACCAGTGGAAATGGAAGAAATAAACATCGAGTATTACTTAATTACAAATTGTATTGTTTGGATATAGGAGGGGTTCAAACTCAGACTGTACAGGAAACTACATTTCTGGTATTTCCTATATTTCGAGGATGGGACCATGACCCTTATAACGCTTTTGTGATATGATTATTATGGATGTGGGTGTGAACTACAGATATAAAAGCTGTCTGAAGTATCTGAATTCTGACAGTGTTTGGAATTTGAAACTACTCAGAGCTCAGATCCAGGGGATTTATTTGGGCTCATTCCTAGTTAAAATACTCTCAGCTGAGGTCACGTGATTCCATGGAATAAGGGCAGTTTCTAAATCAAACCACTGCAGTATTAGTAATAGATAGCTCCATCTTTCTGTCAGGAGCCTTTTTACTTTTCCTGCCTCAAAGGAAAAAAACAGAGCTGATCCTGGATGCCTCTGAGCCTGGTGAACAAGTTACATATTAAACCTCTGTTTAAAATAGCTATGCTGGCTTGAACACTTTGTTTCAGGAAGAATCTTACCCAAATAAGAGGCTCATATCTCAGAAAAGATCTTACAGTACTCTACATTAATTAAAGATAAGGTGATATCATTACAGAGACAGACACTGTTATCTTCCCCCCTAATGTTATCAAGGTTGCTTTTATGCCTACAGATGAATACTTCCAGACAAAGATATTTTTGAAAACCTCCCATTGTGTTTGAAAGCAGCTGCTAAATGGAATTACAAAGTTTCACAGTGAAGCATATTTTTGGGTCTGATCCACAGCTCATTGAAGTCAAAGAGAAGGCATGTAAAATCATACTTAACTGTCTCTACTCTGGAAAGCTAATTTTTTTAGCAAGTGCATGTATAATAATAAATGTATAGTGAGTTTCTTTCATTTTGTTGGCTGTTAAATAAGTGTTCGAAGGAGATACTTTTAAGAATCTACCTGGGTTAAGCTTGACAATAAACCATTACTGGGGCAAGGGAGGAAAAAAAGGCTGGAAAGGTTTCAGTTCCTGCCAAACTTTCAAACTATACAGCGCTGAAAGCACTGAGAACTCAGGATGCATTTTTTTCTTCAGCACTAAACTCAAGCAATGAATTTTTTTAAGTGTACCTTGACTTCAGTTAGTACCAGTATCTGAAGATGCAATCTAATTATACTTCACATGAGAAGTTTACACATGATAGCAATGATTTACCTAACTTTATGGGGAAACACAAGCAAAGGAGTATTTAAAGTAGGTGAAAAGGGGTTGTTGCTGTTGGCTTAGGTGAACTCCTGTTAAAATTATTTGTATTATTTGAAACCTAATACATAGTCAATCTCAATATATACAGCAGGATCCTGACTCGTTGTGGTTTAAGCCCAGCCAGTAACTAGGCACCACGCAGCCGCTTGCTCAATCCCCCCGCTCCAGTGGGACAGGGAGGAGAATTGGAAAAAAAAAAGTAAAACTCGTGGGTTGAGATAAGAATGATTTAATAACTAAAGTAAAATAAAATGTAAAACTAACAATAATAATAATAAAAAATATTCTTAGACTAAATTCAAAACACACTGTCCTAAGAAGAAAATTAACTCTATCCCAGCCAAAACCAGGACACTCATACACGTGTATGCACTGTAGCACACATTCTGCTGAGGTACATATATGGGGAAGATGTCATTATGAAATATCAGAACAGAGCGATGAATCCTCCCTAAAATGGGGAGCTCAACCCTGTCAAGAGACAGAATTGTTGAAAAGAAAGCAGTGGGGAAAACCAGATGGTGTTTATGTTGAACTTTGTATATTTACAAATGAATGCAGTCTTGCTTTATTGTTTTTCAGTTCTTTTATAACAAAGAAGAAATCTAAGTCCATAGCAGTATAGTCGGTAAGTATACAGCATGAAGAATCTCTACATATGTCTTCATTCTGTTAAGGAAAATTTAGAGCTATCGTTTGAATTGTTACGTAAGTGTACTAGACAATTGGTTAAGCTACTTCCTCAAAACTCAAAACCTGCATTTTCCCTTACAGTTCAGACAGACAGTTAGGTGATGTCTAATGGGCCTTTGGGGTTTTTTTCCCTCCTTCAGTGTTAAGGCAAGCAGCTACCATGTAACTTTCTGCTTCAGGGACTTAAGGGAAAGGAAGAAGTACTACCTAATTTCCAGATTTAACTCCTGAGCATCCTTTTGCTTGGAAAATTCCAATCATAAGCTTGAGTTAGTTCCTACCAATCCAGGTTTACAAGTAGGCTGGAAAAAAAATTCACAGCAAAAAGAGTCATGCCTTGGGAGATATGTTACCATGGTTGCTACAGCATATCCCTGGATCAAAGTGATCCTTTGCTCTCAGAATGCCCTGAGAGTGAAAGCACTTACACAAGGTAATAACAAACAAGCTTCATTTAGGTCTATGGAAACACATAAAGTGGCACAGACGTATCCCTACCAGGAACTGTACTGCACTCAGGTATAAAACAGGCTCTGGGCTGAATGAGCTACTGTAATTCCAAAATATAAAATTCCTACCTGCTTTATTTTCAGAAATACATGGCCTGCATCAGTTAACATGTTTCCAAACTGATTCTGCTTAAGATTTAGTGAAGGTTTCCAACTAGCACAAGTTTGTTAAAATACTAAACAACTTCAAACAATGCACTTGATGAAAAGGGTCAGACAACCATTGTAAAAGTGCTACTAGCCTCAGCCAAAATTCTGATGCATGCCTGACTGAGAAAGAATTCAAGGCTAACATTTAAAACACAAGGTGAAAAACAGCTGAAATTATCATCTTTCATCTTGGAATTGCAGGCAGATTTTTGATACTTAAGTGCTTTGTGATGCAGTTAGGTGTTGAGTGCTTTTTCCAACAGTATCTGAACACCTAATTGCGAAGAAGAAACACCCAGGCTCTTCTAAAATTCCCCAGAGACACCTATTTCTACCTCTAGCCTAAAAATCTGGCTTTTACGGATTGCATCATCCAGTGAAAAAAAAGACCCCTGAGGAAGTGTAACAACCTGAATCTTCAGTATCTCAGAAGAATTTGTATGCTACATAATAATAATAATACCATAACAACCATTTGTATGCTAACCTATGCTGCAAGTGCATGTGGGTGGATTCTTGCATCTTGGAATGCACCCCTGAAACCTTCTTAGTGAGATAAAATTAAAAAACAGACTAGAAAGCTACTGTAAAGTAGCTGAAAGACACATAGATTATGTTTCAATGACCTTCTTGAGATGTATTCCTTACTTGTAGTCATTTAAACATGTTTGCATCCACAAAGAATCCGGAACAGAAATTATTCTGTGCACAGAGGCCAAGAGCTGACACTGTTCACCTATGGAGTTGGTGAGCTCTTGTTTGTGCTCTCAATCTCTTTCCTAAGATTTTTAAAACCTCAAGAGTCAGAGAGGTTAAAACTATTTTTTAAAGCAGTAAGTTCTTCACAATTTCTTTGGAAATCAAAAGAAAATTGTCACAAGTGTTATATTGTTTCTTATATTGAACTCTAAAAACAAAGTATAGGAGTGCTTTTTGGCAAATTTAGGTCTGGTTTATGGGAAGATTTTTCTGTCACCATATCACCTGTATCAGTTTCAGAGCCACACACAGGGTCAGCACAGTATTAAGGACCACGAGTGTCAGCATTCCCTGCTTACCATACTCTACCAAAACAGCTACAGCAATATGCCGCATCTTTGCATCAGTATAATTATATTCATACTAATGGCAGAGGACAGGTAGGAAAGGTGCCGAAGGGAAAGAGAAGACTACTGTCTCCAATACTACATTACTAGTAAAGTTTAAGAGAGAAATCTTTTCCTATAGCCAACCCCTCTATGGCATCCTCCCCTGATATCCTTTTAACAGTGTTGGCTTAGGGAAGACCAATGCAGACATCAGACTGCCAATGCCCCAAACTGGGCAGAGCAAGCCTGCAGAATTAAAGAAAATGGGTGACATTGGCACTGGTCATCTCGTCCCTTTAATCTCTGAAAGCTTTGGGAAGGAAGCCTCTAGTTCCCCTACGATCGGGCCCTGCACCCTGAGCTGCATCCCTACTTCAAAACTAAAATATTCCCCCTGTATCCAGGTCAGGGATGTCTGCAAGAAGTGTTAGGAGCCTGGCCCAAATCCCATGTGCATAGAGAGGCAGACACGTGCTTCATTGCTTACTCAGAGCTTTTCCACCTCTACTTGCGACTCTTTGCATCTCAACACCCCAGAGCACCATCAGCATTCAGACTGCAGGGGAGACCTTACCAGTGGGCCCTGCTCTCCTCCATGTCAGTGAGTGGGAGTCTTTTGCTAATCAAGGACTTCTAGGGCAGGGATGCAGGAAGGGGAGGCAATGGGGATTATCTGGGCTGCTGCTCTTTGATGATTAAAGGTTTTCAAGTGTCAAGAGCAATTTCCAAATATCAGTTGTTTTCCTCTGCATGGCTTCGCTGCTGCTTTCTGTGTTTAAAAAGTTTAGTTACATATTTTGAGAAGCTCATCTGTAGAAAAGGCAAATGCCTCAGATACAGTGATTCTGATTTTGTGACAACTGACTTCTGAAAATAGTACATTTATTCAATGAGCTTAAGCACGGCAGTCCCAGTTGTTGACTCTCTTCATGAAAATATTGATTCTAAGCTCCCTAGCTTATAAGGTTTTGATCCACATTCTGGGTCTATTGATTTACCTTTGATACTTCAATCAAACTGTTGTTTATATCAACAGCAAATGCATCTGATCTCTCCAAAATAATTAGATTAATCACAGGAGGATCTAGGAAAGCCTTGTTTTGATTGATTATGTCTTTATGCTCTCCTGGGGAAAACAGGTAAATTTAAAAATGTAAAAAAGAGACAGTTGTTAGCCTTTTCCTTCTGGCATCTTTGAAATGTTTTTAGTCCCAGTTTTCCTTTTATGATATCAGGCTTTTACAAGACTGCAGGCTTGCAGTGTGCTTAGTTATGATTTCCTCAGTGGCTGACATTTTGCAACACATAATGATTTAGCCAATCTGAGCAGAACTATCATTACACAATTTATTGTTCCCTAAAGCATTATTTGTTATAGAGACTATTAGGCCTATGAGTTACATTTTACAGAATTTTTATTAGAATTATTTTAAACTCCAAGGAAATTAATCCCTCCCTTCACACCTCCTGCTCCAAGATTTCCATTTTGCAAAGCAAAGAAAAAGTATTCAAGCACAAAAGAGGTGGGGGTGGTAAGTACTTCTCCTGAACTCATCAGTACTTCTTCCTTGCATAAAAAACAAGTGAAGACTCCAGGATTTTACTTTTAAGGGTAAAATTCTCCTTTAATTTGCACCACAGAAACACTAGTGTTGCCAATGGGAGTTCTGTGTGAGTGCTGATCCCAGCTGCAAAAAGAATGGTGGATGCAATGCCACTGTTCAAAAATGTATTTTTCATTTGATGAATGAATTGCTAAAGGAAAAGGGAAAAAAAAAAAAAAAAGGCACTAAAAATTTTTCCATTCTGGAAACAATGACTGTGTACAGTAATCCTATTGTTCAATCATCACTACAGTCTCTATTGGAACCATGCCCAGAAGGACTAAACATATTGTGCTAAAACTGTTGCATACCTTTTCTATGGGCCTTATACACTAATCAATAGTTTTGATTACTCAATCCTATTATTATTCCATTTTTTGGAACAAACCGTTAGGGTTATTAATTACACTGAGAAAGTTATTTATCTTCTAGCAGAACAAAAAAAGCTCATACTGTCACTGACAGAGAGCTGTTTAATGCACTGTGAAATGTTGAACTTCACTCAGTTTCATGCTCTTTCCCTCCCCTCTGATGGTGTCATTGAATGATAGGATCAAACCTTGGGTTATGGAGCCACAGGAGGCTTCCGTGAAGATCAAAATGCTGCTGCTGCTAAAGGTCACTTCTGGGAATGTATTTCTCAATTTGAGAGGGAGCTCAGCTACTGGAGGCAGTGCAGGAAAAACAAGGCTTCTCTGATGTTGAAAGTAAGCTAGGCCAAGGGCACATTAAAAATCAGGGAACGGACGCCAAAGAAAGGTTGCATGTAACTGAAGAGAAGGAGGCGGGGGTGGGGAGGGTGGAGAAAAACCATGTAGGAGAAACCTTGCTAATTTGGGGGGGTTGTTTGGCTTTTCATGCATGTATAATGAGGGGTAATTAGCTCTCCCTGGGAAACAAGAAAATCTTGGAACTGCTCTTATTCAGAAAGAGAAGAGCAACATTACAGAGCAGACTAGGACTGGAGTGGACCAAGAGAAATCATTTTCGGTGCCATACACTACTGAAGAGCTGAAAGAGGAAGCAGAAGTGCTGCAATGACACACTTAACGTTTCTTGAAACAGAAAGAGAACAAAGGAGTGGGCGGTTTCTAGACGTTTCCTTTCCATACAAAAGCAGACCTGTATTTATGAAGACAGTTGCTTCCCCAAAAAGGCCACTTTCTCTTACCTTGCTGATTACATAAGGTTCTTACAGTTTTTATTAGTTAAGAAAACAGTCTTTTTCTTTTACTCATAGCAAGAATTATCATATGGTTGTGCAATTCAGAACTTACAAGTGTAAGAGAGCGTGGGAGCCACCATCTAACAGCTTGTCAGGTCTCATGCATATTCTATGCTGGCTGCTGCAGTGTGCTCAGGATGACATCACACCCTGAGCTGCCGAGCATCTGACATCACACCTTCTGGAAGAACCTCTTCTGCCTGAAAGCAGCACGCGAAAGCTCAAGCCAGTATATACAGTACGCATCCAAAGTGTACAAGTAGCACAGACTGGACACATGTGGGATCCAGCACTGCTGAAGGAGGACATAATACCACACATCTACCTCACACAGAGCTTACAAGCTTCAATCCGTTAAAAGCTGCAAGTCATTTTGTAGTACCTAAATGCCAGATAATGCACAATTCTACTGCTATTATGACAGCAAGCATACATATTCTACCTTCATCCCTTTGAGAAGATTTCCCTTTTTCTCTTTTCCAGGGATTAATTTCTCTTTCTCTATACAACTCAGTGGATAGCGTTCTGCCTTTCTTCTCCAAGTGGTTTGGTATTGATACTTCAACCACTGGTTTCAGGAACCCAGGATATCTCTTTATTCTGTGTCTCTACAATACACAGCATAACAGAAGCCCTTTACATACTTCTAAATATTAATAAAAAGAGAACGGTATGGAATTTAACTTGGATTTGGGAAAGGCTTCATTGTACAAGATGCTAAAACAGAAGTCATTTGTTTGTTTCTGCCTGAAATAGTTTGGGTTTTGTATGGCTGAAGAAGTGAGGGTAAATTTACGATCTGTAGTTTTCTGAAATGAACAGAGAAAAAGGAAAACCGATTAAGAGAATTTTTGCAGCTGTCTTGGATTCACATCTCTAGTGTTTTAAAGCAGTTTTTCCCTGCAATGTCTAAATTGACAAATTCACAAATTCACATTACAAGTCAGAAGAAATCTCAAGAAAGATACATTGATTTTTATAGAGGATTGGGGGTAAACCACTTTTTCTTATGCTACAGCTAAAATGAATCTTAAATATTTTATGGGATAAAAAAATCTCAACAGAGTTGAAAGTAACACTAATAAGAAAGACCCTGCTTAAACTCCACTGAGCTCATTCAGGAGCTGGGGAGAGATGACTTTTCATTTATATAAAATTTTCAAATAATGGGAAAAGTATTAAAACTAAAAAGCAAAACTCAAATGCTCACAGGTTTGCAGGTTTCCATGCCTTCCACCTGTGACCCACTGGCTGCTATTGCTGGGTCCTAAACACCCAAATCACTTTGAACCACAGTATTTTAAAGGGCCATTAGACAAATTACTTTCCCCTGAACAGTTAATGAAACGTAGCTCTGCACATTCCTCTAATTTCACATATGGCAAAGAGAATTGAAACCACCAGCATATTTCAAAGATTGTGTTTTAAAATGTCATCTTTTCATATGCAAATACTAGGCCAGAAATAATACCACTTCTTCCACTAATACTCTATTCCTTAAACCTAAGGAAGAGAAGAATGAAATCAATAAACAGCTTCAATTTCTACTCCTTCTGTCAAGTTGCTTTTAAAACAATATTCAGCTAAAATCTCATTGTTAAATATGCCAGACCAACATATTGCTTCAATTACTGTCACATAACCTTTTTCAACTTGATATCCATTATCTTATCTCTAAAAGATAAATACCCACCCTTGGGAAAGGACCTGTGCATAATAAACAAGCAAATTGAGTCATTCTCTTAAGACAGCTGTCACCTGGCACAAGAAGTGGCAATCAAATGATCCAAAATAGTACTTAAGCAGATCAAATTAAGGAAAAAGCTTTTTTTTTTTTTTTTGTCCACAGATGCCACTTAACAGGGTCAGTTCCTCCTACCTGATGTTCCTAAAAGAATTAGTTCCTAAAATGCAAGTTTTAACAAATGTCTTTCTCCAGCAACGCCTGACTCCACCTCAACAGGCACTAAATCTGATGTGCCGGACAAAAGGAAACTAGGCAATGTAAATCATTTGTTAAAGCCAGTGCAATCTGGATAAACAGTAGATTCATATTTAAACTTGGCAAGAAAATCAGAGGGAGAGGCCTCTCCATTTTGCAGGGATCTGGAAAAAGTGAAAAGCCTATGGAAGACTAATAAAACTTTTTTGGCATACCATCTGGAAGTATCAGCAGTTTCTGATTTTGGAAAGAATGCATTCTGCTTTTAACTTCACACAATGCCTCATTTCTGCTTTCATGTACTCGAGACCAAGAAGCCTTTTTACAAACGGACCCAAAATCAATACGTGTTATTCTGTCTCACCTAGGTACGTGCTCTTTGAAAACAAACTGAGACATCTTGCAACTTAACTAAACATCACACAATAGCTCAGCCAATTCTGCCACCAGGAAGTACGATGGCAATATAGACAAGACCTGCAGACTTTGGAAAGGTTGTGGAGCACTAAAAATGAATGGAGGAGGAAAAAACAAAGGGAAGAAAGGCCTTCTTATTCTTCTCCTGAGGAAAATAACCTGCAACATGACAGCTTTCACCTATGATATCAGCCAGTCTGTGCTTCAATCCAAGAGAGTACTTAACTCATACTTTACTTTAAGCGTGTGAATAGACTGGATTCCTCCCGATTCTGAATAGAAATCCATACCTATTTAGTTATGAATGCCTGACTAGATCAAGGCCCACGTTACTCAGATGATGAAGTTTATTGCCAGACTGTATAAAGAAC
Source organism: Aquila chrysaetos chrysaetos (assembly GCF_900496995.4). Taxonomy (NCBI): domain Eukaryota; kingdom Metazoa; phylum Chordata; class Aves; order Accipitriformes; family Accipitridae; genus Aquila; species Aquila chrysaetos. Next base: position 10,268,686 of record NC_044012.1, read on the forward strand.
AGGAGCAAAGGTTATACAGTTTCCTATTCCTTAGATGGAAAACGGATGTTAAAGAAAGATGAAAGCAGGAAATCTTCCTTAACTGTAAAGCTCACAAATGGCACTACCTCCTAATGAACCATGACACTGTAGTAACAGCTATGCAGACCAGCTTGTGGCTGTAATACAATCAGAGTATGCTTTAAGAACTTACTCCATTCTTGTGAGAATTAAAGGAGGAATCTGGACGAGTGGCCAGAGCCACATAACAACCATCTGATCCAGGACAAATGGCACAGTCCTCCATGAACCCAGATGCTCCTATGCTCCAGTTTAAATCTGAAAACAGGTTTTTCACCAGTTCAATTTACATGAAGAGTTCAAAAGGCTTATTTTTCATTCCAACAGAGAATTAACACAAATGTCAGAAGTTGCCAGGGAACAGACTGTCACCCTCCAACTGCTTCCCTCCCTTCAAATACTTGGAGGATATTGTACTTTGCGTATTGCCTTTTAATCCTGTGTTCTGGTGTAGGCTTTTTAATATGTACTTGCTGTATCTGTACAAAATCTGAAAATGCAGAGTAGCCTACCAGACAGAGCTTTGGCTTGGGATTTAGGAGACCTGCGAGCTGTTAAAAGCTGTTAAGAAGGCTGCAGTAAGTCACTTCCTTACTCTGTGCTTCAAGCTCTGCATTTTGGCAGCATAATATCGACATGCTTTGAAATTGGTGGATGAAAAACCTCTCAGACTTTAAAACACAGGAGAAAGCATAAACACACACAAAAGACACTCTTGCTAGAAAGGAAAGATGCAAGCAATCCATACAGAACCATCAAGAAGTCAGTCTGTTTCTAACAACTACAACACACAACTTCGATAGATCATTTCTTAAGGTACACCAACCTTGCAGTCAAAAGCATTATGCTGACTGGCAGGCCACCCCACGAGCTTGCTTTAGGCTAACCAGTTCATGAGCTGCAGGGATTCTCTCACCAGTAGTAGTGGAGTTCAGTGGAGTAAGTGGCTGCAAAACTTACCTGAAAAGCTTTGGGTTTTCATTGCCAAGGCCACTGTGCTGCTCTTAGTGCCCAGCCAAGGCGGTTTAAAGTTAGCCCAGTTATACACCAGATTTCCATCTGCAGTACAGACAAACACTTAAAAAAAAAGGTGGTTCGGTTTTACTAACACTGAGTCAATCTGTGCTTTACCTGAGAGCCCCCCCAAAGGCTAAATAGTCACAGCTGACACTTAAGGACACTGCTCCAGAAGTGTCTCCATTCTCATCCACCGCACCACAGAAAACTGCAAACAAAGCTAAAATTTATCAGAAGCATTGTACTAAATGCTCTCCAGCTCTGAGGTACTCTTGCAGGGATAAAGGAACAGCATAAGTAGTTCATATGTCTCCATGCCTCTGCCAACTGCCTCTGATGCATGGCTCAGAGGACTACAGCATGAAACGCCCTACTGTGCTAGGTAGGTTTAAAGTGAGTTGAAAGGTAAGTGCCTTTACAAAACACTGTTTTCCATTAATTATTTATTAAAGTTCAAGTTTTGTGGGTGCTTTCAAGGTAAAAGACGTTGTAAAGTGTACAGTGTAAAGCCTGATATTCAGCATTTAGACACAGGCAAGTCAAACTTTGCTAAATCTGATTCTTTCTAGCTCTCACTCACTGTTTCTCCTGTCTTAAATACCCAGCCTAAGGTGGTAACTCTTTTCCCCATAATAATAGTTAGCAATGGTAGGCTGTATTCTTATGGCTTGTGCTGCCGTAACCACGCATTATGATTTCAAATATGAAAATACGTTACTAGAAAACACATCATTAAAACTGCCCAATATATTTGACATGTGAGCTTGCAGCCTCTAGATTGTTAATTTAAATTCAAAGCATGCTCATAGTGAAAGAAAAGTCTGCCATCTGGCAGAAGTTAAAGCAATCCACAGTGCGAGTGGGCAGGTGCTGACATCCCAAAAAGACTGTCCCAAGGAGTAACAACTCTGGGCTTTCTCAGCTGAGGTACAACGTTTGGGCAGGCCAGACACCAGGCAGTTTATTCCACTTCTGTAAGTGCCCAGGAGAGTAAAAGACAGCGCACATGAGCAGAGCAGGTAAACAGAGCCTTTCGATCTTCTCAGTGTACTTCACTGGAAATCAAATGAATGCTGAAAAGGAGAGGAAAACTCTTTGTTGATGAGATACAGGCTGCCTGATGTCAGTTCCAGTGATAATCACATCCGGCTGACTGCACAGATATGTGGAGAGTTCATGTCCTCCCAGACAAACTCTGCACTTACTTATTTTCCAAAATAATCATACTGAAAGAAAAACATGCTGAATGAGTTGTGCAGAAGGCAACTCCGAAATATTGTCTATGTTTTCAAGAGCCAAGGAAAATAGACAGACAAGCACTAATTAAACATTAGATTTTGAAAGCACTAGCTAAGCACAGTGCCTGTGAAACCCAGGCTCTTGTCCTTCTAGAAAACAAGGTCTGATGGTGTTGCCTTCTTGAATTACTTTTCATCGGATCCTCACCACATCCTTGGCTAAAGAAGAAAGCAAGTCCACTGACATCTCTCTCATATCCAGATATTGCACTGGAAAAACTCTACATGCTAAAAGCACCTCTCTAAGACCACGTAGCACTTTTCAATATAAACAACAAGATTAAGGAGCTTAGGGAGTCAGGCATCCGGTTCCTCTTACAAAAAAATGACTGGTTAGCTCGCACTGACATAGGAGCTTGGGTTTACGCAGTTCAGTAAAGTTCTGGTTTATCTTTTGGGGACTGTTTAAAGTCCATTAACAAAGCAGGAAATTTACGCCCTTCGAACTTTTTAGGATCCAGGCACCTAAGTCCTTTGGGTTCTTTCGCTGCAGGGGACGCTGATATGGAGCAGCTTACTGGCTTGCCACTAGGCATATATATGTACATCATATGCTTTACATATTACATAATTTACATACATAAAATAATCTTTTCCCTCAACTTTACAGTATAATATGCATGTTTCATAATTGTGATGCATTGCAGGCTGTCATGGGACAACACAAACTGTACAAGGCTGCACAACTCACCTGCCAACACAACTTGCTGGAAAAATTAATATTTCTGTCTTTAGAGATGACTGATTTTAAAAAACAAACCAACAATCTAAAATCCTGCTCCATAAGGGCTTCCACGCTAAAACCTGGATTGTACTAACATATGTTTTGTGTGTAAAGTGTGACAGAACTGTAGTCAGCAGAAACTGAAATCAGAAGTAAATACTTTGGGGAACTTTTCCTGATGTGGTTGGAAAAGAATGCTGTCTGGAGAAAGAGCACTGGGTGCATATTTATTCAGAGGTCAAGAGCACAGCTCAGCTCAATGTTCTGCCTTCTAATGCACAGAGAGAACAAGACTTTGCTGGCCAGAGAAATAGTTTCAGTACTGTACATCTGGTTATGATATCAGTGCTGCAGCCTTTTTGTTATTCATGACAGGTTTTAGAGGATTATAATACTGTTTTCTTTTTATTTCAATTATTCTGGTAGATGCTAAGCCTGCTCAGAGAGTGATGGTTGCTTTGAAAGAATTAGGAAAGCTATGCCCTTTCAAATACATCAAACCACTCCATAAATGTCCTTTTGAAAGATGAGGCAATTCTAGACACTTTTACAAACAATCCAAACAACATATTTAATACTAACTGAAATGGACCTGAGCAATTTGATGACTTTCCGGTGTTTAATTCTAATAGTGTTTATAGATGCATTATAAAGGAAAGTAATTTACTCCCTTCAAAAGACCAGCCTGGTTAGTTTGGACTATGATTACAAACTGGTCATTGAAACTGCAGCCAATTCAATGGTATCTGTAACTTGCCTTCATAGACACAGCCTGCTTTATTTGCCAGCTCTGAGATGAGGAAAAGATGTTTGCTTTGAAGGAGTGTAAATCTAGCAGCTCAAGAGACATAATAGATGGGGGCACAATTTGGGCAGCTGTTTGTGCAACCCAGAGACACTGCAGCTAGTACTGTGCTGAAGGATGAGTGCTTTCCCAGGAAGCCAAGTATTTCATCGTCTTTCTCCACATACTAAAGAGCCCTATGTCTCCTACTAGGAGAACCCTGAGGGAAATGTGATCATCTGACAAATATGTTACACCTTCCAGGAGCTACCAGCTGTAGGACAGCTTTTGCTTAAGGAAAAGTTCTCGCTGGGGCTCTTCAGGCCTGACAGGTTCAATGACACACTTTTAAATGTTTCACTTAAAAATGCTGCAAATGCCTTCATGACAGGAAATTATGTACTTAAAATAAAAAGTCAAACAAAAAACACCCAGACCTGCCTTACAACGGATCCAAAACAAGCGAGTTCCTTGGCAGTCCTAGCTCTTGCTGCCCCAGCTATGCCAGCAGACTGTCTCCTCCAGTGTGACACCCCAGCGTCACACCGGGCCATTGTCACACTGGAACAGCTTGGGCAGCCGTTCCCATTTGTCTCTGACCAGGAGACAAACAGCTTGCCACATTTTCTGAAACACGTAGAACGTGAACTCTAAATGTTATATCCTCTAAGGCTCTACAGCTGCATTTTAAGAAAAAAAATCAAGGAAGTTCCTTGAGTAGATTAAAGTTGCATTGGTACAAAGGGAAATGCTCACTCTGTTAAAAGCCCAAAGCTTTCCTCAGATATGTCCTTATAAAAGCAATTATGAAGCCACTTTATATCTCTATATATTCAGTCTGGACTTCATTTTCACCACAGCCACTTGCTCTCTCCTACACACGGTGACAGATTAGTAGGAAGGACAGACAGTTAGTGGAGACTTGGATACTTTTCCCACTCAACTAAAGGTGTAGAAAGCCACAGGAATAATAATTTGATAATGAGAGAAAGGAAGAAAATGACCTTGATTCTTTTTTTATTGTACTTGTGTCTAAGTACTAAAATGAATTCCATAACTTGAAGTATCCTTTGAGGAGGAGGGGAAGTGAAAAAAAAAAAAAAAGGAAGGAAAAAAAAAACAGGGTTGAGTGGTACGAAGATGAGTTCTGGTTCCTTGTGACCAGAAATGGGGCCATAATGATTGGGCAGAGCAATGGGATTTTGCATTACTGCTCCATTTTACAATTTGTTATTTAAAAAAAAAAAAGTAATTTTCCTAGATTTTTAGCAGTAGACACTTTTGAGATTTTCCTGCTTTTCGTCCTCCTGAAATGTCTTTCTTTGTGTTTTGCCATGTAGCTTCTTCCACAGCAGGTTTCTCTCCTCCTTTCCCTCTCTACATTTGGAACTCTTTGGCCCTTTACCCATTTAAAGGAGGAAGCCTCTTGCTGCTCTCACAGGCACTGCTTGCTCCCTGAATATTTAAATAGCCATGCTCCTTTCATATGCTGTAAGACACCTACATCAAGGACTAAAGGATCTAAGCAACGACCCTGATATTGAGATCTAAAAAGTTGTTGATAGCCAAGTTCACCCTCAGCATAGTTTCACTGAATTTGAAAGACTCACATGTGGGATACATTTGGTCCTCTGTGTTAAAATTGTAGGGCTGATCTAGTGATACATAATAAGCAAAGACATTTGACGGAGTTCAGCATCTTTCAGGGTAAGGATTTTTAGATCTGTACCTTTGTTCCCAAAAGAGTTAAATGAATAATGAAATCTCCCTGCAGTGAGAACAGCTGAACTTAATTCAGAGGAAATTTCTCAGAGAACTGCCTTGATGCCTAGCAAATGTGCCTGTCAAAAAGGGTTGCTCTTTCCCAGGTATTTGTTTTAGAAATTCCCTGCCTATAGGATTACACATAGTGGCTTGGGATAGATCTATGCTTTAAGCACGTTTTCATTTTGTAGGTTTGAAAATTACGCTTTTTATTAGCATAAATGTGACAGCAGTTTTAAAGACCAATATTCTATTTAACAAAATGAATTTCAAGCTAATAACTCTTCAGAGAGCCAAAATACAAACTTCTGAAGATCAGCACAATTTCTTTGAGCAGTTAATCCTTTCTTCTCTACAAGAGCAACTGTCAATTTATACTGTATCTCTAAGATTGTCCCTATATCAGATTGGATGCTTCCATTCTGAGGCTTCAAGTGTTTTGGACAAATGTCAAAACTACCTGGATATCTGATTACACAACCAGGAGAAATTTTTCAGGACAAAATTACATACTTTGCAATTTAGAAGGGACCAAGTTAAACCCTGGTGTCATTCCTTACAATCACTAAATTGACCTAATAGAATAGTACAATTCTAACATATCTATCTTACGCATAAATACCAATTCTTCTCTTTAATAATCATCATGGTATAGATGAATCCTTGATAACTGCAGGCTGCAATAATTACTAAAACTAGCATCAAAATTTGTAAGATACTTTGATTTTTAACTCTTCAGGAATTACAGTGCACATGTAGACATTGTTTTAAAACACGACCAGTAAAAAGACATTTACAAGAGTGTAGCATTTTAATTAGATTTTTCAGACCCTAAAGAGGTTAGCTAAATATAGGACATTTAATCTTGACATTTTCAGTAGGATGGCTCATCTTCTAAACAAGAAGGTAGGTGTAGAATTACCAGAGCTGAATCCTCCTAGTGAACCCATTCCTCTGTCAATCCCCAGTTTCTTTAAAGTTTCAGAGTTGATTTCCAAGCTACTGTTTACTTTTGTATTTTTGTCAGCCAATTCACAGAAGGAAAACAAATTGGGTAGACTAGTTCTAAACAGACTGCCAATAAAAAATTTAAGCACCACTATCTAGAAGTAGAGTTTAAACAGAATTTTAAACTAAATCAAAATGTCAGAGTAAAGGACCATCAATGTAACAAGTTCTGATGCACTGCACTTTACCTAAGATATTGCAAAAGAACTTCCTCCTTCCTGAATTTGAGAAACCGTAATGCAAATGTTGAATCCTTTGTGCAATGGCTTGATGCTCAATGGCCTATGGAGCATATAAAAAGTAGCACGCCATTGCCTGTGCTCTGAATAGATGCCTCTTCAGCAGAAAACTTCGGCAGAGGAAATGGATTTGTTTAAGAAAAAAAGCCATGTTGAGGCAGGGGAAGCCTCGAATTTCACTGTATGTGGAACTTGGCAGGGTGTCTGGGAAGAACGCTTTCTTCTCATTGTCAGTAGTTTCTTTAAAACCTGGCATTTTAGGCCATGTGTCTGAGGTTTGTCTACACGGGAAATTTCCCATCAGTCATAACTATATTCTGCCAATTCTGCTATGCTATTCTTGTTTAACTCCCAGTATAAATATAGCACACTAAAGGAATTTTATTTTTTTTCCCAGGATAATTAAGTCCTGTCTGGATTAATCCTTTTATTCTGGAATACAGTTTCTAGATTGAAAGGTACACAGGGTAACAACTTTGCTGTATGGACAGGTCTTTAAGAGTTAAAAAGAATTGTTCCCAAGGAACTTCCACATTTGTACAAAGTGTCAGTGCCAGCTATATGAAAGCCAACAGCAGATAAAACAACTTGGATGAAGCAGGCTGGGGGAAAAGGTTGCTTCAGGTATGGCTGTAAGACCAAAATGTGGGGATGAGAGAGTTATGAATCTCTCCTTGCTATAAATCACTCAGTGGTGTTCCAGCTGAGTTGAAAAATAAAAAGAAAAGTGCTGGGCTTTACAGCACACTTGGCATTGTTTGTTTTGTCTGCCAAGTCTATTCCTCTTCCTTCAATGGAGTGCTTGCGGTTTGGGAATGACTTTTTAGCCAGTTCTGTCTGTCTCTATCTGAGGCCCCAAACTCGTATTTCTGAACTGTCATATAAGCTGAAAGTTTGTACTTCTGTTCTCCAGTCCTCAGCAAACACTGGAGTGTTTGTGTCTCAGCATTTATGCCATTTCAGCAAGTACTTAGAGAATGAAAACATCAACTCTTCCTTATAAGCACAGAGATTCAGGAAACAAAGTTTAATTTTGAAAACACAAACATACAAAGGAAAGCAAGCCACTCAGCAATACTGAAGCATCCCACTAATTGGAACCACTCCTTTCCATGTTATTTAGCAACTGTGGATCCTGTTTCCTACTGCACTGCCTGCAGTCAGCACCACTGACCACTTCAAATCTCACAGTGCCAGGAATGACCACATTACCCAGACACTTTCCTGGAGGTCATTAACAGCCTTTCCCAGTGTGTTAAACATTGCTTTTACTTTGGCTTAAAGAAGAAATGGGGGAGAACAGGAAACAAAGATATTGCAATAGTTGTCATACTCAAAATCTCCAAATGGGTTTGGTGGGAGGCACTGCAGACAAAACATATCAGCTCTTTCTGCCAAACACAACCATGATCCAGGGACCCATCAGGGTGGAAGCAGCAATGACACTGAGAGAAACAGAGCCTCACAAGGGTAAGGGCTGGCAGAAGGCAGCCCTGGCAAGTAAGGGGAAGGATATTTTTGTATCTTTTTAATACTTTTTTCTCTTAGTAATGCAAAAAAATCCTTAAACCACTATGATTCAAAGTGTTCAGTTTTCATGGTCTGGATGGAGGCAGAAGACTGAACACAAATCCCGTGACATGCCAGCTCCCATACTGGCTATTCCCATTGCTTACACAGAATGGATTACTCTCAAAATGTATTTTGTAATGAATATGATTAAGTCTTACCAGACAACAGACCTCTGAAGTCCAAAGATTTGTCAAAATGCTCTCCCTCTCCATCCCAGTGGAGAGGAAACAGGGAAAACCTTTAACCACCTAAAATATAATGACTGATCCTTCTCTATGTGGCTTTTGGCAATGCAAGTTGAAGTATTTGTTAAAATATGGAGTATGAAACATCAGAATTGAGAACAATTCTTTGCAAAATTAAAGGAAATTTGCAGTTAAATTTGATCATCTGATTATTCAAAGTTTATTTTGAACCAGTTTTCCTTAGAGAGAAGATTTAATCCAACAAGAGGCACATAAACCATGGATAAGGGAAACCTCTAAGAAAGCAGTAACACAGATCTGCTTGGATCTCAGATCCTCTTGGTCTTTAATAATCCTTTAAAGAACAAATTAAGTTATGCTTTTATGATTCCCTCTGTCCAGGACCAACTGAGATTGGAAAAGGAGAATAAAAAAGAAAAAGAAGTCATTGCTGTTATTGCCTATTTTCATTATGGTTCTTAAGAAGGTAACCTAATGATTCAATTTTTCCCGTACTTCTTCTGTTGAGTACAATTAGTTACACTGAGAAACACTACTCTCTTCTCTCTCATCTCTAAGGTTTGTGGACCTGCACACAAAGTGTTTGTGATGTTCTTGTTGTGAGGAATACGCAGGTACACGTTGTCCCTTTTCAAGTGACCAGCCTGACACAACAGTCAGCCTTTATTCAGATTTTAGTATTAATGTCACTGTTAAGACATGGACAACTTACCTATATGCATTTTTTGCTCATATGGATTTGATTTACTGAAATGTTTCAGAAGTAATAACAAGATAAGGCTTTGAAACTCCTTGTACAATAGCTAAGTATTAGTAGTACTATTACCTGGCAGAGATGACACTGAAAACTGCCTGAGTTTAGGCTATGCTTCAAGAAAATCAGCAGATCTGTGAATTTCTAATTCCTGTCTTCTACATTTTCTGATTTTAATTCATTAAAGCATGCTACTGTGAGAATTCACAGCACCGTGGGAGCACAAATAACTCTAATAGATGAAATTTGGCCCCAGTGAACAGGAAGTGGGGACAGTCTGATGGAAGATCTGCCACTCAACTCAGGGGAACCCCAACCCTTCTATCAATCCAAAACAGGCTTCACCTTCAAGTACCATCCTTCCAGGCCTTCTTCCATCAGGGCAGTTCATATGTCAGCTGTAGCAATTTGTTAGTAATTTGTTTCTCAATTATTTCACACTTTGAGCAAATCATGTATATGAAATTAAAATTAGTATTTCCTCACATTTCACACTTTGCTTTCTGCTGTTTTTACGTATTGATTCTATTTTCTAGCTCCAATGGCACAGCTCAGTGTCTGGGCTCTATTCTGGCCTCATGCAGAAGGTTGCACAGGGGAGCAGACCAGGCTTCTATGGTGTAGCCACCCTACAGTGGTCTCACCTTCACAAGGACATGTTCATGTAAATGATGGCAGACAAAGAAACTGCTTTCATTTGTAGATCAGCCTGCATGTAGAAATATGCTTATTTGAGTTTACGAACAAGGTTAAGCAAGCATATTATACATAAAATGCTGCTTTTACATGAACTGTATTGGAACTTAACCCTAGAGTGCTCTAAAGCCTTCTGTTAACTTCCCTCTGTGGTGTGCAGTTAATACTTGAAATAGTCACTCGTATCTCACTGCTTTAGAGAAACATTATTTATTTTAAAAGGCTTGTCCAACAATTGTGTTAGAAGTGCATACCTTGAGACAGATTAGAACTATAATTAAAACAATCTTTCTAAGATTGGCAAGACCTTAGACATCGCTAAGAGACTAGATATCACCACTGTTTTGCTCGTTATTAATTTACTTAAGATTTCTATAAGCATTACTAACTATTAATATGCTTTGTGTGCAGAGTTCTGTATAACTCTTGTTATTATAATGAACAGCTACATTATTAAGAAGGCAACTGGTGTTAAAACTTCTGATATTCACTTACAACCTAAAGCACCAGTCCTTACAGGCACCTCTAATGTTACAACAAGAGCAGTATGATTGACATTAACAAGCCCATCCACATGCACACAATTAAATATCCAGGTATATGTCAGCTGCAGGCAGGACACAGTGAGGTTTGGACTACACTTAACTTCCAGCGAGGCAAAGGTTTGATACTCTTCACCTCACTGATGTAAATTAGCTTGTGAAGCACTTGATTTTTAGCTCACTTCAAATCAATAGAATTCTTTCCAGTAATTTCACTGGGCCCTGTACCAATAATGTAACATTTCACCAGTACTAAAGTAATTTAATCTAGAAATTGTTTCCCCAAAACTTGATAATGATTTAAGGTACAATCAGTTCAAATATTTTTGAAACCTGATAAATAATAGCTCAAAGGCAGACATCTCTAAAATTAGTTGTTATGCTTCACTGATGCTGTCACAAAACCCAGAAAGCTTGTTCTCTTTCCTGTATTGCACCATACAGTTGGTTTCAAAACAATCTATTATTTGCTTTGTCTTTTTCTATAAGAAAACTAACAAATTATTATAATGCACATTTAATACGTTATTACATCAGATGTTACCTGCTCTTTGACTGAGAAGTAAAGATCAAGTTCTGTCGAGTCAGAGGCATAGACTCAATCAAGTATTAATAGCTGAATTACTTCCAGCAATAAGATACTAAGGCCAAGCAAAATGTCCAAGGTCACTACACTCCAGATGGTACACTAATATATTTACAGGACTGATGCCTCCTGGCATTTTCGATTTCTTGTGTTGGGTTGGTTTTGGAACCAATCAAATTGAGAAGCTGGCAGCTGCAATTTGCCCACAAAATTAAATTTAAAGGATTATAATTCCAGTTTTAAGCAGTGATTTGACTGTATTGATGTGAATACACTATTCCCAGCTCTTGATTTTCACTGAATGATGACCACAGCATATCACAAATTCAATTGGGACAAAACAGACTGGTTGTCCTTAGAGATTTTTTTTTCATGTTCACAGCCATTGATTTAAGCCTTAGCTAACAGAGTCAACAATCAGGAAGATAACAAAAGCACCCTGCATGAAATAACTGCTTCTGATATGGGTGCCTAAAATATTCTGCATTCCTCCACACTAGGGGAATTTTAAATGACAGGGGGGTTTTCATATGGACAATTATGCTCAAGCAATGCATATACACACACAATTATGCATATTGATGTTCCTACCTACAGGTGTGGAATACGCAAACACAAACTTACAACTGTATACCAAAATTTTTGGACTTGTGCACGAGCAAATGCACTCTTTTTTAACTGCTGTACCAGAATCCTAAGGATCTTTTGCCAATACAGCCAAAAATTTCTAGAAGCCTGCCAGTCAGAGATCACAGTTCCCAGCTTTGCATCCATGCAACCAAAACCTACCTACAGTAACAGCATGTTCTGGGAAGGGATAGGCACTTACCCCAACAGTAGCCTGAGTAGCCTGCACAGGTTAAAGATGATTTGTGCAGCACAAAGAGCTCAGAGGGGCTCTAGGGTATCCTATCCTATAGGATACTATCGTGAGCTAGCAGGGAAGGGGGGGCGGGCGGGAACAAACAAAACCCAGCTGATTACCCAGCACGAAAAGTGAACATTGCCACCTCTCTAGAAATAAACAACACCCAGAACTGGGTGTTAGAAGATGCATCCCAGAGCCTCATTACTCGAGCTGAGCAGTGTAGCCTGATTTTTTATATACATATGTAAAATAGTGTGTGTGTGTGTGTGTGTGTGTGTACACATATATGTATTTAAAGACATGTTACTGCCAAATTTTAAGTTGGAAGAACACTGTTTTCCACTTCTTCCTAGGCTTCCTTAGGCAGTTGATCCTGCAGGTTGATTATCTTTAAGCACCTAGCTCTTTGGGTCTTAAGTTTGCAGTCTCAGTTGTCTATATAGGCAGCAAGCACAGGAAGGCAGCAACAGACTTCAGGCAACATGACTTCAGAAGTAAAAGAGGCAGAGCAAGAACTTTGCTCTGTGCTGTCACAACCTTTCCCAACAGGCACTGGAAGCCTCCACTGATGATCTCTACCGAGAAGTCCTGTGCTTTGAAAAATTCTCAGCCCTTCAACAAGTTTCTGAACTACATTCGGGAACAAGGCAGCATACTCCTTCAAGGCAAATTTCCTTTACCCACTTGCATCTTCCAGAGCAACCACTACAACTCTTGTGTTGATATGCCATCAAGTTGTTCCAAAAGATTTACCAGTAAACCAAGTAAAATGCAATTTAAAACTTCCAGTTCCTCCAGGTTACTCTATATGGGCTTTGTATTAAAATACGGACATTTACTGTAGTCTTCTTCCTATCCAACCTTCCAGTGACCTTACTATAAGTACCCATATTTTGCCAATTTGGCTTTTTGTCCATGTCACTGTGGGTCTTACCTCTCTGGCTTATGCTTCTGACCTCCATCAGTTCCAGTTTAAAGCTTTTATTACTGCTTTAGCAAATCTGTGACCAAAGTTGGTTTTCCCTTTAAATTTTTTATCTTGATGAAACCCTTAACTATTGCAGTATGATATTGATGATCTAAATATTCCAACCTTCATAAATAAGTTATCAAGAGTGTTCTATTTATACTTCCATGTATGTATACACAAATACACAGAGTTCAAAACAGAAATTACTTTTAAGGTTTTTGTCACATTAAGTGTACAGTAGCTCTGAAGCAGCTTCAGAATAACTAGGGAAAAAAAAAAAATTAAAAATACATGTGCTCAAGGCACTGGTTAAATCAGGATCCACAACATACCCGGATGGAGCTGGTGCAAAGAAAATGGAGGCATCAAAGGCTTTTTCTTTCAGAAAAGGCTGCCAAGATTTGGGAGAGGGGGCTGTACTGAGCAACCAGCAATTAGACAATTTATGCTGGATACCTTCAGACAGTAAGTGCTCACACTCTGAGGAGAAAAATACCGGTAATTTTTCAATTGGACTTTTTAGTATTGGACAGAAAATGAAGCACACAATGCTTCTTAAATTGTTTAACTGAGAAATAATTCCCATCCTTAAAGAAATTAAGCCTTCAATAGTGATGTTTCTCCAACCTCTTGCGTTCCAAGCAGGAAAAGGAAAGCAAAGATCAGAGCGATCTGCCAAAAACAGATGACTCAAAATGTTATTTAATAATATATGACTTCTCTTGTCAGAAATGTCTCTAATATCACCTCAGGAGAAACAGACATTGTACACAATCGAAGATACACCATTTGTTTTTACCTCAGAACGTGACCCAAATAGCGACTTGTGCATCCACGCAACGTAAGAGCCCCAAGCGGTTTTGGCGGGAAGCCGGGCGGCCTGCGGCGGGGGCGGCTCCCGCGTGAGGCGGCACCGGCATCGCTGCCGATGTGCGCTCGCTGCTCTGGTCACAGCGAAGCCTCCCCGAGCAGAACGTTCCGGACCCTCGGGGACTTTAAATGCTTTAGTTACTTGCATGTTATTTTTTCCCCTGTGGTGAGAGCAACAGGCACATCAAAGCAGGTAACATCCCTCTTTCAGAGCAGAGTTATAAAACAAACAATTCGGAAATGGTTATGCTCTCGGAGATTAAAAAATCCTGGATGACAAATTAATTCCTCAAAGTGATAAAGTGACATGTTTTCACAATTTCTTTGTAGTGAAGATCAGGAGGCACAAACCTGACAAGGCTCGAGCATCGGCAGCACTTATATAAGACTGTGATATGTCTTGGCCCATTTGTATGAATGGCTCTCATGGAAATACTCTGTTTTGAAATGCAGAAAGCCAAAATTCAGCTGTCTTCCACTTGCAACTGCAGCACCCTTAATTCCCAAATTCAATTTGAAAGTGAAATATAATCCACAACTATTCTGAAGAGAAGGCATTGATTGTATTTGTAATGCCTCTAATATAGCACCCACTTAAGAATTCTTCAAGGAGGTGTAATATTGAGCTTCAGTTTTTCCTGTATTAAAAATAAAAACCTATATTGCCCAAGGGTGAGTGGATATAGGGATTTTACTAAGATCTGAGGTCTCCATCTAACACACACTGCTGTAGCTGGATTAACATAAGGATGCATGTGGGACGTATCACTGCATGGAACAGATTTCATGATCTCCAGATAGGAAAAGCTGAGGAATAACAACTGCAAAAGAGGAGGTTGGGAATGTTTCTTTCCAAACAACAGGTGTGGCACCATATATTCAAATAGGGAAATATTCTTGACCAACTTGATTAATGATGGTACATCACTGTTCAGCCCTGTGTAAAATCCATGAACTTCCAGTGACAAAGTTGAGATGTCCAAACCAACTTTGCTAGTTCTATCACAAGCCTTTGAAATATGAAAGGTCTGTCAGCTCAGCCTTCTTACCACAGTATCTGAGCATTCTCATCCGGAAAATTTCAAAGCCACATTTTATATTTGCAGGGGAAGTGTCTGTGCCCATCTGCACAAAACTAAGCAGCGTGGTTCAGAGCAAAGGATGAAGGTCAGGAAAAACACTAAATAATATATATTAAAACAATGAATAAATATGGAGAAATTGCAGAATCTTTGACTAGAACAGAGAAAGTGGCATCAAAGAAGTGTTCCTTTGCATTTTCCCGTAAATTATTCACTCGTCGCTGCATACTCAAGCCAAGGGTCCTTTGTCACGCAGGCGGTACAGGAATCTTTTGTCCATCCTAGTCAAATATAAGAAAGCAACTCAAAGGAAACCTGGAAAATTTGGAGTTGCAAGGCCAATATGCAAGTCTCCACCTCTTTTTCAGCATATATCCCACCTTTCCCAGCACCTGGCAATGACAGACTCCCCCACAAGAATTACCTGTGATACATTACTTTCACCGTGCAAATTAACAATTTAAATGTGTGTGCGCTTAATCATAAGCAACTTGATCTGCTAATTCTCCAGCTCTCACTGCTTTCACAAGGGTCTGAGGTGCATCCTACCCCAGCTCGTACAATTTGCATTTTGTTCAATGTAGGTGAAATTCAATAAATATTGTAGCTTAAAGTACAACCAGGGCTACAGATTCCAGAGTAAGATCTCTAAAAATCTCATCAAGTAACGCCATATACAGAGATACAAAATCTCATAGTACATTCATATTGTGAGAGTAGAAATTAACACTGCCATTTAATGTATTACTGCCTGATAGGAATTTGCAGGTACTGTCTTTAGAATAGTTACCAGTATCTCTGAATCTTACCCTATGTATTACAAGAATCAGCAAGGAAGCATTTAGGCTTTGACAGTTGTTCTTGTTTTTCAGTCCTTGCTTTGTTTCTGGATCGATGGACAGATAGCTGTAAACAGATTTTTGCAATGCTGTCTTAACACAATTACAGTACACAGAATTGATTGACTGTCTATGGCATAGGCTATTTTGTAAAGGCAAGACCCTGAAAGCAAAATCTGAATCATAGTTTGTGGTGTTTGGATAGTAATGCGGAAAGCCAATTGCTGCAAACTATCCCTTGAGAATTCAAAATGAACTACTGCATCACTTTTTTAAGATACTATGCATAGGTGATAGCTACTATTTATAGGAAAAAAAGATTTTAAACTATATCATGTACTTAAAGTTCAGGTTATGTTGCATTTTGTCCTATTACCTTAAAGCAAGTAAGCCAGGAAAAAAGAGGTTAATAAGTTGTGATATTTCACAATACACAAACAACACTGTAAAACAAAATAAAGCTGTTCCAACATGTTCCACATTTCTTTCAAAAAAAAATTAAAATGAATCTAAAGGAGCAAATTCACACACTGGTAATGAAACCTTCAGCATTCAGATATGCAAGAGACAAATACTTTGCCATGAGTAATGAAGAGCTATTTTGAATTTTTAGGCCTTCATGAGGTTTTTATCAGTTGATAACATAACACTAAAAGTGATTTATACGTATGTAGGTATATGTAACCATATGTCTATCCAAAGAATGAAAGCATTCAAAGAATGAATGGAGTTGATGCTACCAAATTGACTCGAGAATTAATAAAACAGAAGTCAGTTGGTATTGTGACTCAGTGAGTTGCTTTGAATAAAATAACCTTTCAGTTTTAAAAATATGCTTTATCTCCACCGACACAACTATGTGACACAAACATGGAATGGAGGAGAAATTTATTTTAAGAGGACAGAGTGTGTGATTTGCCCAAAGCTGAAACACTGTGTCCCCACAGTAAATGTTTCTTGCATATCAGAAAGCTGGTTTCATTACCAGTCAGTAAATTTGGTTCTTTAGATTGAAATTAATAACAACTATACATTCTTAAGCTTTTCAGTGACTCAAAAAATAACATTTTTTCTGTATATGAATAGCTGATATTCTTGGTGTCCATTCTTTAGCAAGTGACAACCAGTTACTAAAGCACTTAGAAGTGCTCTGTCTCTCATTTTTATTTTGAGGGTATACAAAGGTATACAACAATGATAGCACTTAGGATACTTAATAAGGGGGTTTTGCTCGATTGCTTATTTTACCTTAAGATAAGAAGGAGAAAAACATAAGAATTATCTTAATTGTAAAAATACAATAGAAAAATCTTTATTTAGAGTTGGGTGTTTGGGGGTTGGGATATTTTCTTTCTTACAGAGCACTGTAGGGCTCAGAATAATCTATTTTCTTCAGACTTACAGAAATTATTAAAAAAAGACACCTATCTTTATACATTAGCTGCCCTTTACCTCACTTTGAAACATTTCCTTCTAAGTCCAGCAGTATACTGGAAAGCTAAAACTCTAGTCCCTTTCCCAGTGAAATCGTAAGGGAGAGCAGGAGTGACACGTGTCAAGCAAACCCGTTGTGCCCTGTATCACAAGAGGATAGGCGCTTGTGGGTAGTTATCTTAAGAGAGCTGAGAAGCAGATACAACTGCTCTTAGATAAGCACAAGTGCTCTTCTGATTGCAGCCATAGTAAAAGGACACCTGCAGACCTCGGCCATACACAGGTTCTCTACAGCCTGTGCGCATGCTGGATGTTAGCTGCACTTCTGATCTTGCACAACTAACTAAAGATTTCAGTAGCACGAGAAAAAAAGATCGGCCCTTCACAAGTCACCTGAAGAGTTGCCCTGGATGCAGCTTGCATGCTGCATCCTGGGTGAGACAAATCAAGAGCAAAAGAGCTTGAAAAAATTACACAAGATTTATAGGCATCATTTAGGCCTTGATATAGATTCCCATTACACAACCCTTGCACTACTGCTAGTTCAACTCATCTTTTGCCCCAATTTATGTAAGAAAAATAAAAGTTCAATAAGCAGGACAATTCTCAGCTGTGAAAGAATCGTAGTTCCCTTCTGCTTTTAACTTTCCCTCAAACGATTCTCACTCTGTATCAAGCCCCTCACTTTGTGAGGCAGAATGTCTCCATACACATTTTTAGAAAGAGGAGTTGAGATGGTTTCAGGAACTCTCTTTGCAAAGTGTGATGGATAAGCCAGAATAAATGATGCATTTTTAGTAGGTTACTGAACCTTCTTTTACCATGTATTTTAACTATTGGCCCTATGTACTGATGACCCAATAGCCTAGTTTTCCCAAAATGCTCCTGGGGAAGCATTTCATCTATGACTTTATTTTTATAGCAGCCTTCAGGTTAAAGTACCTTGGGCACCCTACTATATTAAATAAAATAAAACGTCAAAGCATATAAAGCAAGTTAAAAGTGCAGTCTAAGATATAATATAACTGCTGCCTAATTCCAAAAAGCTGCTAGTTATTCCTTAGATCTTAACTATAAGGGTAACGAATTTCTTTGATAAAAGCATGAAATTTAATATGACTTAGAGTCAGAAGAGGTCATCTAACTTGTATTTTCAAGGGTCTTTCTGAGTGCAAAGAAATGGTTGTCAGTGAAAAGGAAAGAAACCTATAGTAATGGGTACAACTGACTGGCCTTGAGAAAGTTCACGAGAAATTAGAGTAACAGTTCTCAGGAATCCTTTTGCTCTCCACAATAAAAACTATTCCTATTTGAAAACTACATGTCCCTTTGGTGAGCTGAAATACCAATCTCTACTGATTATACAGCTCTTAGTTAAGAGCAATGTTGTTGATGACTTTCCAATAACATCTTTTACTATAATGTTAAGCTCACTCGTCAAGTGCGTATGCTATGTAAGTGGTGTGCTTCTGTTATTGCATTTCCTTACTCAACTCTGGATTTGATTTTTGTACGTCACATGTTCAGTTGGAAAGAAACAACTGACCAACCAAAACACACACACTTTTATTCTTGTTCCTGTCAGACTGAGCAGATAGATAACATAACTCTTCCCAGAGTTACTTGTCATTTCTCTAGAAATGACAAAGTGGGCATTCATAGAACAGATCCAGACTATATATATTACTGCTAGAAATAATCTTCAGTGTAATCCATACTACTAAACCCAGCAGGTCTTCTAGCTTCTAAGACGTTTTGATTTGAATCCAATGAATTAACAGAGCCTATAATCAGCTTTCTGCCTCGTATTAGTTTAAGCTGTCTATATGTACTTCTCTAATCTTATTGTGCTTTGCTGTGCCAGAATCCCAGGTGCGGGTTCTCCTCCACCAAACTGACAATGCTGGGAACACGTGTTAGGAGAGGTCTTGTATCCCAAAGGGAAGGAGGGCTGCTCACAGCCCTTCCTCTTCCTCATGTACGCTACTCCCAGGGACTCATTCTTATATTTGAAAAATATGGTTTCTGTTCTACCAAGATGCTGGCAGAGATGGCTTCTTACCTCTGAGAATAACATAAATAAAAACAGACATTTCATTTTGTGGACAACTCATCACTTCTGTTCAGCTGAAGACACACAGGAAAAGACAAATAGCAAAACTATCCAGCTGGCCTACTTTTGATGTGTGCTATGCTTCCTGAGTGTAAACTCCAGGGGACCTGCAAATTCACTTGACCAGAAATGATAAGTAACTTATTAATGAATTGAATCAACCCATATAGAATTTCAAGTGCACAGAATACAGGCTCCAAAAATACTGCACATATGCGACCTGCATATGCAAGCATCATGTCACTTCACGCCATACACTGCTCCAAATGCCTGAGCTCTTCAACACAGAAACTTCAGCTAGCACAGCAAGATCATGATGAGAGCCTGCGAGTCAACTGCCACAGAAAGAGTAAATTATAATGAAATTCCTCATAATATCAAACTTTCTAGATTTTTCCATACTCTAAGGGAAAGATCTTTTAAAGTGAATTCTGCTCTTTCAGATTTGTTAGTGCCTCAACTGTGTACTCTGAATTCCTACACAAATCAGCTGCATTCATTTCACATCTCTGACACACTGACTTTATGCTGCATTATAAAGTTTACCAGATTTTGTATTTTATGTAGTCAATAAACTGTAGTAGGCACAGAAACCTAATAAAATATAGAGAAATAAATAAATGAAATTATGTAAAGAGCCCTTACTCAGTTTGATCTAAACCATGAACTTACCCACATTTAAAGCCACGCAACAGGAAAGTGTTGATGTGCGCAGGAACTCTCAGATTCTCCTAAGACAACTGAAAGCTAAAAACTCTTTAAAAGGGAACAGCACACAGGACACAAGGGCCTAAAAGATATTCCTAAGCCCTTGAAAAAGTCCAGTCTAACTTTGTGGGGGAAGGTTTCCCCAGCAAGATTCAAATCTCTGTCTGATAGATTCTTCCTCCTTTCCACAACACATGCCACATGAAAGATGCCATTTTACTAAGAGATGTGCACATCAAAAAAAGCACGTTAAAGGTATTAACTACTGATTCTGGACATCAGCTGCGTAAATAATCTTTCAGAACCACAGTACCCAAAGGAAGCCCTTTCTGCAATTAAAAACTAGTGTAAACAAAACTGATTTAAAGTAACAGCAAGCATGGAAATGGTGTGCTTTTGTGGGGATCTCATTTTAAACAAGATTCTGAGCAACTATACCCAGCTCTTGTTATTTCAGTTTTATGGATAGCAGATCCTCTGCTGTTCACAATGCATCCCCTAGCTGGTTTTGACTGTATTGTGCTGCCCACTGTTCGCAGCTCGGCTTGGCTCTGACTGGGTCAGTTGCTGCCTGCGTTGATCACTTCATTCCAAACATTGTGTATCAGATCACCACAGTTCATTCTAAATGTTATTTAATTGCATTAGAATTTTATTCCCAACCAGAAAAGAACTACAAATCATAAGGCTACCACGCAGCAGAAGTTATGAAAATAAATATATTTACTATACAGTAAAGACCCACTTAATATATCATATTCTATCACAAGTATAAGACATAATGTTATTAGGTACTAAAGAAGATCTGTGCTTTCAACGCTCTCTCTCAAACACACACACGAAACAGATCTAAAATTACTAATCAGCAGAAATCATCAAAGGACTCACATTCTTTTTGCATAGATATAACAGGAGCCAAAGCAGCACTTTGGTGCATTTTTGACTAATTTTAATTCCAAAATCTACTTGCTAGACAATAACCATGCAGTTGAAAGCTACAGTATGAAAGTACAGTCTTATAAGCATCCTTTGAAGCAAAACATGGAAAATTAACACAGATAATACTTCAGTGTCAAAGTTATGACTTTTTTTTGTTTGCTTTTGCAGGTGCTGTCAACAAAACAGACAATAATAATTTAGGCTTCACTAGGACTAAAAGTGACAACAAGCTCTACAGCAATTGCCTTCTACGCTCACTTTCTAACCATTTGTACTTTCTTCCATACTCTAATTCAGAACTGCTATAAAGCCTGTCATATTTGATGGGAAATGCTTTGGAGTTGCAATATCAGCAGCTTACATCATGAAATGGGATGCTGTTTCACTAAGGGCCACTTTCCCCCTCAGCTTGGGTTTCTTTCCTCTTCCATTTCAGAGCTTCTTTCTCTTTCCTCTTTGCCTTCACTTCCCAAGCAAAAGCAGGAGATAATTTGGGAATGGTTCTTTCCTCATATATATTTTCCTTTTTCTGAAAATGAAAGGAACCACTTGCAGTATGTGAGAGATTTTCAGATATAACCCTTCCCTGTTCTGTTTATGAAAGAACATCACATATGCAATCATACACACATTATGTTATTGTAAGATCCTCTAGGGCAAAAAGACACTGTAAAAGAGGAAATGCTTCCAGGTATTAACCGATGCAAAAGTAATTATCTGGATTCCAAATAAGTTTTTGCACCAGTAGATATGCATAGGCCATGACTGTATATACAAATTATACATGCAAATGAGTTGTGATTATTTCCACGCACAATTATCCCATCTGCACCTGCAAGCATGATATTTGCATATACGAATTAAGTCGGTGTATGGTTTTCGTTTGTTTGGTGTTTGGTTGGTTTTTTTTAAAACACAAGGTCCACGTTTCTTTAAATTCCAGTGCAAACCCAACATTTTGATTAATTACTAGCATACTCCTACAGTAATGGCAATAAAACACTACTTCATGTAACTAGCCTGTCTACACTTCCTTCAAGAAACGTAACAGAGCATCAGCGAAGAACTGACAGAAGCGAGTAGTAGCTGTACCAAACAAAATTTTAAACATGGGTGAAATGGAGCATTTACACCTGTTAAAAGCTAGGAAATATTCAGGAACATATCAAATATCTCTCTGATTAATATCGTGAGGCAGATCCTCTGGTGGGTGGTTTTGACCAGTGACCAGCAAGTACAGTCCACACACACCTACTTAGCCGTGCTATACAAGCAGGAAGCCCATTCAGCTCATTTCAGGCATCTTTTATGCAACTGTTCTACAATAAATGGTCTTCATTTTTCAGAGGGACTATTCATCTTTTCTCATCTTTCCATTATTATGGTTACATATACAATACTAGAGAATGGATGTACTATGGTTATTTGAGAATTAATTCTATAAGCCTACATATAGTGCTAAAGTAAATAATTTCACTGTTCTTCCTTTTTACAAATAACTAACTCAACCATTACTTGTAACAGAAATAATGATTTGTGGAAATCAGACTCATGTAGTCACTACTTTATTATGAAACAGTTTATTTCATACTTGCAGTGTTGCTCATGGAATTGAAGAAAAACCCCTATAGTACAATAAACAGATTACAAAACATTGCATCAGAGCCTGGATCTTCAGTTCATTAGAAATAAAAATTCAGTCCCCTTAGCTCCCTCCTTGAAGATGCTCTCTCTTTTACACTAACCATGTTTAGCAGCAGTTTGCTCCAGCTGACCTTAATTTAATCTATTTTTCACAGAAGGATTGCTTCAGGGTTAAAACATTTTTGTTGCTATCCACTGCACATGTTCTAGTATTTGGCCCTAAAGATCTTATATCTTTCTGAGAACATTTGCTTCGCAAAAACACCGTGGGAGTTATCATTTTTTAAAACATATAAGATAATTGATTTGTAATTATCAACAGGGAGAAATACCATTGCTTGTGTTTGCTAACCTAATTGTAAAATATATTGTTCCTTTCAAGTCTTAATGTATTGCCTCAAGTGATCACCACTTAGGCACCAACAGGCTAGAGTAAATAGAGTGACAGCAGGAAGTCAGAGAGATAGTATTACCCAGTTCTTGCCATAATAAATGATGTTCTCTTTCTGACTATTCAGTCCATTAATGTAATTTCCAAGGGGTTTTCCCCCAGTGGGATGCAGACAAGGTGTCAGTGCTTTGAAGCAGGATCATACTTTGTAACATAATTTACCTTGCTGAAAATTTTGTGCCATATGCTTAGTTAAATGTGGAGACTGTCTAATTAATGCACAAACGTCGCTTTGCAGGCACCCATGGGCGCACTCCCATATGCATGTGTGGGCACCCACACACACTATGGCCCCTGCTGTAGAAAATTCCATACTTGAAATCATTTCAAACAAAAATACTGAGTTATCTATCAATCTGCATCTTACTTTTCTGATATTCGCTGTTGAGTGCTTTATGATTCTTAAGGCAACACTAATCTGAGAGCAGCAATTTCCTCACAGCTAAAAATCTGTCTGCATCAGCACCACAGTTAAACTTCAATACCTGTCTTTGTCACTAAGAAAGAACATAAAGATATTTTTTTTTAAAAAAAGGAATTAGTTGGCCTGAGGGGGGTGGTACAGGGGGTACACCCTAAGCTATATAAAGTCAAAACAGTACGCATGCCTCAGCACTCTTTGGAGCAGTTCTCTAGGGCATGGTTCATATTTATACTTTCCCTCGTTTGATCAGGCAAAGTATGTCATTAAAAAGTAGGAAAATGTCCACTTTATTTGTAGCTTCTAGATTTTTTTTCTCAATATCTCCATTCCTTACTCTTCCAGCCTTCATTTTCTATATCAGCTAACATGTCTAATAGACCGTTCTTCCTAGTTTAGATTCCTCTGAGGTCTATGTGAAGAAAGGTCTCCCAAAGGACAGATTATGAGGTTTTGTTTAATTTTTCTACCCTTTTAACTATTAACAAGACTTGAGCTAGAAGTCTTAGGCAACATATATTGTTTGAGCTGGATTCTGGTTCAAGTTTGGTGAAAATGCAAGCTCTAGGGTTTAGTGCCCAGAACTGGAGCCGGGGGGGGGGGTATGTTCAGTATGAATAATTTTTGGTAGAGACTTGAAAAACATTCAGTTTTTTTCACGTGCAAACTAAGTTTCCAATTCACAAATAGATAAATCTTTCTATGGCAGATTTCAGGCCATTTTCATACAGCATTTTTCCAATCCTAAGATCCACCTGTCTGGATTCTTCCCCAAAGACAACTTCTTCATATTTGCATGGATTATCAATATAGTATTTTATGAAGAGACAGTTTTGGTTTAAAATCAAGTTCTTGTGACATCCTAAAATAAATACAGTTACATGATTTATAGGAATCAGACCTTTATTAAACTTGAATAGACTAGTTTCTTGTTAGGAAATTAAAAATTAAGAAAAGCTAAATTAAATTCATAAATTATTCTCATAAGTAGATTTTATATTAATACTTATTTTGTTGATATGAACGGTCTCCTCATTGCTCTGAGGTTGCCATCATTTACTCACTGTATTCTGTCTATATCACCAGTAGCTTGCTAAACTGTGAATGCAGCATTTAATTCAAAGGGTGGAGGGAATGTAAAAATTGTCACTACGTTGCATTACTGAGCCAAGAGGAGATTCAAACTGCTCCAAATGTAGCAGTCAATAGATATATAAGGTCACCATAGTCATATCACCATCAGACTACGATCTTTTTTTGCTGTTATGACTGTACAGAAAATACACTTAATGCTGAACTTACAGACATCATCTTGGAAGAGAGAGGCCATACACCAAGCCAAAAAGCAGTAAAATCAGCACCTGATAGAAGTTTGTTTTTCCACAAACATTAGAAGGGCTGGAGAGATGGAAAGCAGATTCCTCTAATTCAGCTCTTGGTGTTTGTAGAGAGGCTGCCTGAAAATCCATCCCCAGCTCCACAGGGCCCTCCCATACCAAACTGGCAAGTGCCCACTGGGGCGTGCGGCAGCATGGGCCGGTGCGCAGCAGTACGCCCCGAAAGATTGGGATACTCTGCAGCACAAGAAGGGCCTGAACAACGGTTGCTCGAGGTCAGGCAGAGCTGAACAGCAGCACTCTTTTATGAGCAACACCAGTTGGCAACAACATTAAAACCCGACTGCTTTCATCAATTGCTGTGACTTTATGGGGAGAAAAGGAAAGTTAGTTACTAGTAGTTTATGTTGACATTGCACTTTCAAGGCCACAAGATGCTTTAAACACAAATGTCGAAACAAGCTGTCAGACGGGTTTCATCACTACACAGCTTTGCTCCGGGATAGTCTTTTAAACTGGCAAACACCCCCATGTAAGGGTGTTTCATGTCGGCATGCTGAGCAGCACCCCCACGCTGCTGGTGGGCTCTCACAAGGCTTTCAGAAACAACACTAGCCAGTACACAACTTGCCTCGCTCTCCTCTGCTGCCCTCCTGCCTGCCCCGCAGCTGAGAAAGTCACCCACTGAAGACCAGAATACCCTGGCCTTGAAGAAGAAGAACTAATAGCAAGGTTTGAATTGAAAGGGGAATTCCACAGCATTTTATACTTATGGACAAGACTATTTCTCTTTCCTTCACTTTGAACAGCGGTCGCACAGAGAGCTATGGTGCCCTGGGAGTTCGGGGAGAGCGCTTCCCCCAGCCCTGCCACCGTGCAAAGAGAGGGTCCCCCAGCCACGTGAAAAATACAGAATCAAATGATGGGAGCTGCAACAGAAAAATGTAACACAATTTCTTCATTTCAAAAGTCTTGGTATCTGGCAGAAACAAAGAGACCTCACATAGAGATTTACGTGTTCTTAAAATACCAGTACACCTACACATCTACTGGGAAGTGATGCCTCTTCTGCTTGCTGACCTTAGCACTTGGGCTTTTTCCTGCAATTGTGCTTTAAAGGCAAGTTCTTGGCTGAACAAACCAAGCAGATGTTGGACTTCATTCCCCCCCCCGCCCCCTTTTTTTTTTAATCCTAAGAGCAACCAAAAACTGCTTGCAGTAAGGCATTTAATTTATTCATCTGTAAAGGACAAAATACACATACAGGCTCTTTTTTTCCACACTATATACCCTACTTAAGCCAATGCTTATATATAACACCACGATTTAAGCAAGTTTTGTTTAGTTTTGGGTTTTGTTCCCTGCACTGCGTTTGGGGAGCAACACATTCCGATCTCTACAGGCTGCTTTGAAAATTGCATAAAAAGCATAGAAGCATTCTTTTTATATACACATATATTTTTAAATATGATCCCACCAAGCCATTAATGTCCGCATGATAAACTAGCAACTTTAGCTTCTGCTATTAATTCAACATCTAACAGCAATTTTAGCCAACACTCAGTAACACTTGGTGCTATAAGTAATGATACATTTCAAAAGCAGACTCTGACAGCTTAACCTGCACTGACCCAAACATATATAAAAACTCTGGCTTTCATGTTAGACTGTTTGGCTGATGCATCATAGCTACACAGTAAAATACTTCAAAATGTCTCTGTCAGTCCTTAGTGGATTCAAAGAACACTTGAGAATTGTTCCCACCAGTTTCTTATGGCTATACAAATGAATATTATAATAATTTGAACAGTCTTTTCAACAATAATTTGAAAATAATCTCTTGATGTTTCTCAATAGGTATATTTTACACAGGCCCCTTTATTCAGTCTCCTCAGCCCACTGAAAACAAACCTTATGCAAATTTTACAAATATACATTTGCACTGTCCTGCAGAACCTCCAGTTTTGTCTTGCAAAAGAAAAAGAATTTTTCAAGTAGAAATGCTAGGCCACTTAAAATGTAGAAGTTCCCATGTTACACTGGACTAGGCCAAGCATCATTGTAATTAACAGATTGCTTCAGTATCTGGAAAACTATGCAACACCTGTTAAGTTTCAAGACCATAAAGAAAGCAGACATACCCATAGTTAAGAAGTCTAAATGTAAAGAGACCAACAGTGATTTTAAAAGTAAAACAGGTAAGCTAATACATACTATATAGCAAAGGTTTAAAAATAAAGAGAAGCAAATATGACAAAGACAAAAGCTGTAGTCTCTCAAGCGCATTATAAAAAGGGTTCTCATGTATTGCTTTAGTGGTGCATTCAGCAAGGAAGAGAAGAAATCTGAAACTGTGAGTACAGTATGCGGTTGGGCCTGAGCTGATCAATACAACTTTAAGTAAATAAGGAAGGAAGGCCTATTACTACTCCCCTCTAACTGTTTTGCTAACATTCACACACAAACACATTCTGGTTTGAAGTTTATGAAGTGTCAGATGGTTTATCTTATTATGGAATATCACACCAGTATCTGAGAAAATGGGCGTATACAGGACCATGTACTGTGTTCTGCAAATGACATATTTGGATAGTGCAAAGTGTATAGCAAATCATATTGCCAAGACACCACTGCAAAAGAGACTTCTGAACCTAAACTCTTCATTTGGCATGCATTCATTATTTACTTTGTATGTTGATCTCATACGGAATTTTATATTTGCACCCTCCCACAAGAAGTCAGAATGCTTCATTTCAGAAATGTGTAATTCTTTTCAGACTTCTAATATATTTTTATCCACTTTGTTATTTGTTAGAAATATTCACTTACCTGAATTGGCAAACAGTTTGTGATTGACAGTTACATTTTTCTGCAGATAAAATATTAGCCCTTCAAAAAAGAAAATGCCCAGTTGAGACAACTAATAAATTATCAGTTAGAAAATACAGATTTGAAATGCAGCTCTTCTGTTTTCTTTCTCAGGTCCCAGGACTTTTCACTAGAAAGATACCTGGCCCTAGCACATGTTGCAGAGAGCAACACTACAGAAGAAAATTATGCCATAGCATCCTCCTCATGGTACCAGACTGGGACAGTCAAGTTTCTTGACATGGAAAACCACATATCTTCATATGGCCAAGAGCCACAAAACACCCACACAACCTTAGAGAGAGGTGACAGCAGAGACAGCTCCAGAATGATGAAAATGCTTCACATAATGGAAGCTCTCCAGTCTCCCTCTCTGCTTCTGGAGGGACCTATGTTAAGACTGCAGCTGGTCAGCACAACCCAGAGATAATTTCAGAGTCATTTTCTGGCTTGTGTGTTGCCCAGACTAGAGCGCTGAATTACTCAGCAGCCCCTCCACTACCACTGGCCCTTTTTGGGGGAGCTGCATTTGAACTATTCAAATTTACAGGAGATTGAACAGCTAGAAGGTCTGCTCCTGTTGCAAGCTGTTGGCCTCCCTTGATTTCATTGTCTTAAGAGCTGGGGATGAGTCCCCAGAGACTCCCAGAGAGAAGGGGACGAGTCCGGATGGCATCTACCCTGTGCAGTAGATGCCTCTCAGAAAAGCACGTCTGTACATGCAAAATATATTTAGATTGTTTTCCCATATATAATTCCCTATTCCTGACACTTTCAGGTGGTGAATGAAGTCTGGATGATCAGGATCTGAGAACATACCCCAGTAAAAAAGAAACTCTCCCTGCATTAACAGCCCCACTGCTGGCTTCATCTCCGAATGGGACAGTGCAAGCAATAGCCCCAAAAGCCGAGAGCTTCTCTTTTACACAGACAAGAGCAGTTACTGCTCTGGGTAACCCTGTTCTTCACCTGCATTGTACCTTCACACATGAATGCTCAGCTGAACAGATGTAAAAATATTTTAGAAAGGCTTTCCAGAGAAAGCTCTTATTAAAAATCCTAAACTGCACAGTGTGTGGAACAATAACACTGTCTGCCTGAAAATGTCATATCCTTGTCTGAACAGCCCAATACCTTATGTGCTCTGAATAAAGATAGAGATGTAATTGCTTTTCTTGTTACGACTCACTTGTGCATCATAGATTTTTTAATATCCTGCAGAACACATGTATTGTGGGAAGGAAGCAGGTGACAGCAGTAAACATACGTAATGTTATTTTTCTTTATGATAGATATGAGCAGGGAAGCCTAAATGATGGCTTAGGTTTTTAATAATCAACTATGGAATCTTAGGGGGAAATTGTGCATTTTGCCAAGAGCAAAATCATTAGAACTTTAACTCCAGCCATTGTGGGAAATTTCATTCAGCTAATTGTAGCCATTAAGTGACAGGTTATGCAATGAAATTACTTTAGCCTCGTCTATGTTCGAAAACAGGATGCTATCAGTAAAGTAGCTTTTTCTGAGAATGAATGGGGTTTAAAAACACTCTGTGTTGTTAAAAGTCTAATGGACTGCCATGTAAGAGGAGCTGAGCTGATGCTATGCAGCTTTTGAAAAACCTTACAAGGAGATGCAGAAAAGTTCTGAAAGAACTGCAGCTGGCAACATCTTTCAGTTTTCATATATATGGAATGCCTGTAAGTACTGTAAGATAAATAATTCCTAAAATTTTGGTGAAGATTTAAAGCCAGACCACCCTACCTTGGCACTTTGTGGACTGACATAGTAACAAACTGCATGAATAAACAAAAATTAACATTCTTGTAGAACAAAGCGTGTTACTGCACAGACTTTTTGAAGATGATTTCTAACAGTCCAATTAAGCGTCCCACTCTCTCCTGCACACTGCCTAAGCCCAATAAGCCCTTACTGCAGCCATCTCCCTTCTTCCATGGCTTTGGTCCAAGCCCTTTAAACTTAGGTCTGTAAGAGGGAAGGGTTTACAGATTAAGCCCTCCAGAATGAAATCAGAAGCCTGTTAGTTAAAACCAGTATAGAAATGCCTGGGATTTCCCCAAGTCTGTTCAGATAACACTGCCCAATAGCTCCAATTGGGCCGCCAGGCATCCTGGACAAAGGTGGAAATTCTCTGATTCACCTGGAAAATTTCCCAAACAGAAGTGTCCCTGTCAGCAAAATGCAGATCCATGGTACAGTAGCTGGGTGAAGGTACATCCCTCATTCATGCTGCTCAATAGAGTCACAATATCAAAAAACAGAAAGGAAGGAGAAGCTGATGGAGGTCAAACCTGAAGCAGTGACCAGACCTCTCATAGAGCCTGATGAGTCTGCCAGCCTCACCCCAAGGATTCACATTCCTAGCACATGCATGCAGCACTGTCTTAAGGAAAAAAGAAATCCCTTGTGTTTCCTGAAGCAACGAAATAATCTGAGTCTTTCTACAAAAAGCATACAAAGCATATTAAGGTGTTATTAATTTAATTAAAACAGCTAATCAGTGTTTTGCATTTGTAAATTATGACCTCAAAGTTTCTCATTATTAAACTGGAAAATCAGAAGCAAGAGGCACACCCGTATTGCCAGGATTTAACAAGTTTGCCTCAAAGCTGTGCCGGGTCAGGGAGTGGGATCAACCCATTCATTTATATGATGATGCTTCTGGCTGTTGTTGGAATTTCCCTCAGCTGCAAATAAATTCTAATGAAAAAGAAAGCTAAAGCAAATTCTTCTGAAATCCCCAAAGCTCTAGGCTGTTACAAATGAAAAACAGTGCTGATGAATTGAGAGACCATGTTTCAATTCTAACCACATCCAAAGTACATTAAACAAACTGGTACTAAAATACTGTCCCAGGACAGTATGAATTCTGCTATGTACATGGAAACTAAGGAGCATCCTTCTGGGATTAAAGTCTGAGCATAGGACCTCCAAAGGTTTTTCTACAGAAGGATTTAAGTGAGGGCAAACCAACTTACTTTGTTAATCCAGTGCTGATTTTCAAGTATGTTAAGTCATTTATACAGATCTTATTTGGTGGTCCTAAATTCTTGTAACTTAATCCTTATCAAAGTGTTCAGTTACAGCGATCTAAGGCAACTACAGCCCCAATGGGAGATGCATACTGGTAGTTTAACTTGCTTATACACATTGCCTTCACACCTCTGCTCAATTCCCCAGCTTTCCAAGTCAAACCAGAGGGATTGAAGGCTACATACTGTAGGCACATACTCAAATTTTTTCAGCTGTACAGTAATACAGATAAATCCTGTTAAGTCCCTAACAAATGGTTTCTTTTTTTCTCTAGTCAGATCTTACAGACTCTTCAGTTTCCTAAATATGTTTTCAACCATTCAAACCCTCTACTTCAAATGAATGCACGAAGTCTGCCTCTTCAGGATCACCAAAAAGGTCAGCCCATTACAACCTGTCTTCAGGTTTAGACTCTTCTGCTGCAAAATCAACTTCATAAAAATTGGCCTGCTTGTAAAACCATGCAGCCCTACACCCACGTATGCTCAGTGTGGGTCTGAGCCACCCTGTTCTATGCAGGAAAAGCCACACAGCTTTGGACTGCAGTTCCACCCTGTCTCTAGAAGTGAATAATTATGGCCAGTTTTAAGGCAGTCCCAAGTATGGAACAACATATCCCCAGAATACTTCCCCATCTGTACTAATTTTCAGCTCGTGGACTTCTGCAGTCACTGTTCTCCCTGTGCTTTATAGTCTGGAAAGCAGTTTTCCTTCACAAATGTTTCTTAATCCCATGTGATTTTTTTTTACATTTACAATATTCTAATGCTATACAATGAAAATGGAAATTTTAAGAATTAGATACGCAGATCCAACTGAGAATAATAAAGAACTGAAGTTTTAACTCCACTAGGGTTCTTGGAAAATTAAAATTTTAAAATCTTTTTCTTTCCAAAATGAAGATTCTTTCAATGAAAGGCTTCATATACAGAGGACAGTTTTTCTTGGTCAGAGTGCAGGTGTGCAAATGGGTGAGATGGTTACATTACTTTTGAAAAAAATCTTACCTTTGCAGATAAACAGGACTTTACAACTCACATTGTGTCACTCCACTAACTGAACTTCACTTAAAATTCTGGTCATTAGTCTCCCACATTCTACCTGACCAAACATAAAATTTAAAACCACAAAAAGGAAAAACTGGCAGGGGTGGGGGGAGGGGAAATAATCTTTGAAGCATGCTACCCTGGTTTAAAAACAAAAAAGTCAAAAACTATTCCTTGTAATCAGACTGGTATAAAGCAATAGCAGTTTACTAGTATTCTCAAAAATAAAGACAAAATTATGAAAATCAGTGAGTTTTAGTTTCAAGGCTTCAAAACACCTTAAGAAAATAAAGTTTAAAAATTGGGCTCAAGTGCTAAGAACTTCCTTTGCAATGCTAGCAGGAACTAGAATCATCCTGATTTAATTCCCTTGAATTTCAGAAAACTAATAATTGTTCTAAATAATTAGAAACTGTTATTACATTAAAATGCATGATACATACTGATTAGATCATATTAAAATGAAAAGAATAATTTGAATTATTTACACAAAAGAACTCAAAGTGAGACAAATCTATGGACCATAAAGACAAAGAAAAGAATTCCTCTAATAGTAACAGCTCATTGCACAAGTAACTCTCATAAATATTAGTTATGTCTGAATTGCACCAAATAAAGAATTTACACAAAAAAATACCCATATGTACTTACTGCAATAAAGTCATTTAATGCCTTGGCTATCTTAGTTCAAAACTAATTTTTAAACTACTAGATGCAACCCAATGATTTTTCATTAAATGCAAAATATTCAGTGAATTACAAATTATCCAAGACTGTGATGTGAAGTGCTTTTGTGACAGCAGTTTTATTTAATATTCATTGTCAGCTTCTCTGAGGATAGACTGAGAACTAATAAATTCAGAATGTATTAGTATTATAATACACTACGCAATTTATATTTAGTGTTTTGTACTAGCCATAACACTTGGTACAAGGCAGGTATGCTGAATACACAAGATTAGATGTACAAAATATATTAAGATATTAAACTAGATATTAAAATATTCCTGCTGTACCCCTAGTTTAAATCTGTCTGTTGACCATGTAAGCTGGGGGCAACATTTCTGCATTTTGGTGACTCTTTCCCTTCTCTGTAACAGCTGAGACAAACTCCTGGCTCTAGCTTGCTGTGCCATGGTAACACTGAAGTAAGGGCCATTATAACCTTCAGACAATTTGGTTCATAGCCCAAGTAACACACAAATTTGGAATGAAATTGCTAACTTTCCTCTGTAGTATCTGTGAGTAGTCTTCTGTGTGTTTTTATATCAAGTTGAACCTATAATTGCTTAACTTGTGCTTTGCATGATGGATGTTGTTCATAGTCAATAATTTACATAGCTGAAGAAACCTTTGGTAAAATGTGACTGAAGAACATAAACGCCTTTTAAGAAACAGTTTCTACATTTCTCCCTGAATACGTGTGAGCTACTGGCTAGAAGAGAGACCAGATACAGCCCAATGCATTTATAGGCTGGTTTCCTAAGATGACGTATGCAGTCCCATCGCTTGCTTGCTGTCTGCCAGTCCTCTCTACAACCGTAACATCCGCAACTGCTGGCCAGTTACAGATAGGGATCTTGAGTTTCTAACAACATTTATGACTCTAAATGCTGCCACAGAGAAGAATGATGCTATTAATGCCTCCACTGAAAAAAGGCTGCTGTACAAATTCAAGCCTCCAAACATGAGGCAGTGAATGCTCATGGCACTCACACAAATGCCACGCTCATTGGAAAGCTTCAGTCACCCCTTCAGCCTCTGTCTCAGCGGACTGGAGGCAGCAGAGGGTCCAGGAGGCCATGCTGGGGTTTCTTGGGAAGGGCCACAGTGGAAGGGAAGGCACTCACTGAATAGCTGTCTCCAGTCCTGGTATGTGGGGAGGGTGGTTGGCGCTGGCATGGCGGTGCTTGGGCACGGTAGAGGTGGCACAGCTTCTAGGACTGCAGAGCATGGGGCAGGGCTTATGGTCTCCTCTTTGAAGAGAATATTTTGGCCAAAAGCATCAGGCACGCAGAGTTTGCAGATTTCGCAGAAGAGCCAAAGAGAAGAGGGGAGTAGTGAAAAGACAAAAGTATTCATCTGATAGAGAGGAGAAGGAGGTCTTGCTTAAAGCCTTCCTTGCTGAACCCCATTATCCTCCAGGCCTTAGCCAGCTAGCTCTGTCCTTGCCTCTACAGTCCTCATTGGGTTGCCCACTCTTCAGCCGTAACAACTGCTTCCTCAGCTCTACTCCACTCACTCTGTTTCTCGCCAGTTCCTTACAGAGAATCATACAAGCACATTACACCCAAGTCCTTCTTTCCCCATCATTTTTTCCACCAAGCAGCAAAGTGGCACACTAAATCCCCCCTTCCTGCAAGCAAATCATTCTGGCCAAAGCCTGTGAGGGAAGCAGGCATACAGGGGAAGGGCTGCAGTGGTCACTATCATATCCACAATTCAACAAGAAAAGTCAAAAAAGACTGGGGAATACAATGGGATAACCATGTATGCCCAAAAGAGTTGGTGGACCGAGTGTCCTTGGGGAGTCAGAGTGCAGCAGGCCATCTTTAGGGGAGGAAGGACATGAAGACATTCTCCACCCTGTCTCCTGGTACAGAATGGAGACATGGGAAAAAGATGACACAGACATTTAGGGAATCCATTCTTCTTCAGATTTTGCATTTACTGCCCAAGAAATGGCATCAACATTTAGTCATATTTCCCTCATTTGACTCAGTTCAGTCCTGGACAATCAGCACATTCATAGCCCCCAGCAATTTAAACCTAAGTGCCCCAAACACTTGCAAGAGGAGGCAAGCAGCTGTGCCTACTGTGCCTAAGTCCTCACAGACGAGATGCAGGACATTAAAGCCACCCATAATTCAGAAGATATTAGGAATGTTGACATCAAGTCTGTTGTGTTGTTGTTCATCATCCACTGTGTCAAAGTTTAGGTTCAACTGCCTTAGTATAATTGAATTTAAAAGGTCAGTCAGCTCAGACACAAACTTAATGGAAACCTGGCTCCAGTAGCCCCAGTGCTTAAGAAAATACTTGTTAAACAGTAGTGGTAAACTACTTATGCCTCTTTAAAATGAATAAAATTACTATTTATCTAAAAAGTAAACAGTCAGCCTGAATTCATTTATTGTGTGAAATACTCAGATCTCTGAATCAAGTCAGTGTACAAGTAAATGATCAGTAGCAAGTAATAGAAAAGTTTCTATTACACTTGTAGGAACATAATATAAGCTTCTACTTACGTCTTTGACATTTACACTCCTGGAAAGTGTTCAGGTAAAAAAAAAAAAAACCAAACCAAAAAAACCCAAACAACCAAAACCAACAAAACAAAAAAAAACCCACAACCACAACATCAACCCACACACACGAAAAACCAAAAAAAAACTTGCTTTGTCACTGTGACAGCAGACTTAGATCTTGTAGAATTGATGGCATGCATCTTACTCTGTTCAGGAGCCATCTCTTTCCTTCCTCAATTTTCCACATTCATCTTACTCTGTTCAGGGGCCATCTCTTTCTTTCCTCAATTTTCCACATGTCCCGGTTTCAGCTGGGATAGAGTTAACTGTCTCCCTAGTAGCTGGTACGGTGCTATGTTTTGAGTTCAGTATGAGAAGAATGTTGATAACACACTGATGTTTTCAGTTGTTGCTAAGTAGTGTTTAGTCTAAAGTCAAGGATTTTTCAGCTGCTCATGCCCAGCCAGCAAGAAAGCTGGAGGGGGCACAAGAAGTTGGCACAGGACACAGCCAGGACACCTGACCCAAACTGGCCAACGGGGTATTCCAGACCATGGGACGTCCCATCTAGTATAGGAAATGGGAAGGGGGGGGGCGGGGGGATTGCCGCTTGGGGACTAGCTGGGTGTCAATCGGCGGGTGGTGAGCAATGGCGCTGCGCATCATTTGTACATTCCAATCCTTTTATTAATACTGTTGTCATTTTATTAGTGTTATCATTATCATTATTAGTTTCTTCTTTTCTGTTCTACTAAACCGTTCTTATCTCAACCCACGAGTTTTACTTCTTTTGCCGATTTTCTCCCCCATCCCACCGGGTGGGTGGGGGAGTGAGCGAGCAGCTGCGTGGTGCTTAGTTGCTGGCTGGGGTTAAACCACGACACCACATAACTGACATCAAGCTAACTTAACTTCCCTTGGCGAACAGATGGCAGGGACTGCTGACAATAAAATGTGTAGCAAAAGACTGGGAAGAAAACAGTCAGGATGGGACTTCCATCAAATACGACAGGAAAAGGTCCAATGAAGGGAGATGACATCATCCCCCAAATGAAGTAGTTAATTCCTTCACTCAAGGCCTTTCACAGCTTTCAAGATACGGGAATGATGTGATATGGTATGATGATATTGGGTTGCAATTATGAGCATTTGTTCTGTCAAAGTGCTTTGCAAAAGTGAAAGGTTAGATGTAGCTAGCTTGCTCTGGATGTATAAATAGAGAATGACGATAGTACCAATTCTAGAGATTCATGCAGCCCAAGGAAATACTGCCACCAAAGCATCAAGTTAAAAAAAATAAGGCTGACCAACTCTCAAAGCACAAGCAGAGCCAACTTGGCATTTGGGCAGGCTATGGCTCAGTGAGATGACATTCTTTAATATTGACACATTAGCACTTTTAACAAGCAGTGGAGCAGAAGAGAGAAGAGGACATCTGCTTCTCAAAAAAGTTTGGCTCCTACAGAACAAAGGTGGCTCAAAGTCAACTTCAGAAACACTTGCCGATCACTTGAGAAACTTGGCAAGGTCTCCCTACCACTTGTCCTCTTCTGCTGAATTGCTCACTAAACTAGTACCTTTTTTCTTTCTCTGCTCTCCTTAGAGCAGTACCATTCAGCAAGAGGAACAACATTAGTCCCCAACAATAGGCGGCTTAAATCAGAATTTACTTGTAAGTATTGCATTTCAAGAAAAGTCAGGTCATCCTCCAGTGAAGACAGACTGCCATTACATGAAAGCTTGGATAGTTTTTCAACTTCAGGTTGAGTTTTGTATGACAAACCTGAGGCTGATAGCCTCTTTCACTGCACAAAATATATAGAATTGGCCATAAGTCTTTAAAGCCCTGATGTATTCCAGTCCATTAGTTTTTACAGTTCAATTTATGTTGTATTACGAGGAGATGTGCTGAACTGCCCGAAAGTACAGATTTGCCAAACTATCCAAAAATAATCTGGAAAGCAAGAAAGTCAGGATACCAGCCAAATCATAAGCAGTATGGCCATTTTGCTACCAGTTCAGCTGGTAATAAATTTTTTAAAGCACTGTTAAATGTATCTAGATGAATTTGACTTTAAATCACACTTTCTGCTGAACATTTAAAGAACTATTGATTTAAAATGAAACATACACACAGACAACTGATACAGGTTCACGTACTGCATGAATAATGACAACACAGACATCTTCCTCTCTTTTAGCTTTGCACAACATACAATTAACCAAGCTATTACATTGCTACACAGTAATCAAAAGTGATTACCTCTACCAGAAACACAGCTTCTAGGTGGATTCTGCAATATGGAGGAGGTAGCTGGCAAAAACAGAAGTCTCAAGGAAGTAGAGCTAGTGAGAGAAGATGCAGCATCATTACCATCACAATACATCTTCCTACCATAAACGAGTGAAATACTGTTAAATTAAGCTTATCTTCTGCAAGTCGAACACATGTCGGGACTTTATATTTGCTTACTCTAAAATTTACATGACAATTGAAGTATTACCCAAATGCAGAGTCATCATATAAGCAGCAGAGAGCCTGTCTGATCACTTCCATATGAAACCATGGCAGGTGGTGAAGGTTTGAATTATTTCTGTTTCTCCTCTATGCAGTCAGTATCTGATAGAGAATTCTAGGCTCCAGGGCCATCACTGTGCTGCTTTTCAATTCATACATATTCATGGAGAGACTCTCTGAGAGTCACTTCCCTAACTGACATCTGACAGTTCTTTGCTGACTTCTAAAGTGCACAGCTATCCATAATCCCTCTTGAAAACAGGGCAGATTAAAAATAATATCAAGCACGTTTAACAAACGTTGGGCTGGCTAACTAAGTACACAGTTAAGAGCATTATGTAGGTTTTTACATAGCTAGGTTGTGATACACTGATGTTTTGCACTGCCATTAAAAACAAGCTGAGAGCTAGTTTGTGCTAACTAACCACAGTAAATCAGAAGTGCAGAGAACCTGCATATAGAAATAATGTTTGTAAACGTGCTCTGGAAGAATACTGAACACAAAAAACTATACCAGATTGTTATTTGAAGACAACTGTATATTTAATACCTCTTCTTGGCCAGTATCATTTATGCCATTCTGTAAGCAGTTTCAGCAATCCTTCTGCAGTGAAATGTTCAAATTCATTCAAATTTAGCCTCTTCAGGTCAAGAAAATGGACTTTTAACAAGTGGCAAATTAAAATGTCAAGAGCAATCATATAGACACTTGTTTACAAGACTGTTATTATTTTGTTTTACAGGTCCAAGAAGGTTTGTCTTTCTCAGAAATTGCTGTGCTAACATTTTCACCGTAAAGGAAAGGTACTGGATAATATCAACAGGTTTTTGGCACCAACTTAAATTGCAAAAATCTTAGGTGAGGACAGAGTTCTTCACAATTCTCAATCTTTCATATTTAATTGTAATAAAGCAAAATGTTGTAAGCAAAGTGATAGGCATCTGCATTTTTTAAAAGTGTATCTAATTGTCTCTCGCAGAGGGAAGATGGGGAGATGACCTTCAAATCATGCTGTTTATAGCTGTCATTTTTACGGGGTTCTTTGACTGTATTCAAAGACTTTGCTTAGCATATTCATTTTCCATGCAAAAATAGGAAGTATCATAAGTACAAATCCCAATTCACAGGCACAAGACGAACACAGATTTCAGAAAATCCTGAAGAAAATTGGGCCAATAACATGTCCTATGTAATGTTTTACGGTAATTCACAGACTGTCAAAAGACCATATGCTGGCCCCCACTTATGTAGAGAACAATTTGCCCATCACTAGAGTCCTTTGAAGTGGCATCCTTCTTCCCTTCAGAAGTCATCAGTGGATGAGAGTAAGAAATTTCTCAATGGACTTAATCTGAAGTCTATTCCGATCAAAGGAAAGAATACCATTTGGGCTACACCGAGCACTGCATCAAGATCTTCATGTCCTTTTTTCCTGAGGCAGTAAATTACTGGAATAGGATGAGAAATTATAAATATCATACTTTCATGAGCAGAAGTATGTTAATGGATAATGATTATATAAGAAAAGCTTTGTGCTACAGGAAAAAAAGGACTACTCTGTTCTGTATCAGCTCATATTACAGTGTTAATTAAAGTGATATGTAACATCACTTCAATGTGATAACTTCCAGTAGTTAAATGGTTAACAGCTTTTACTGACAGATTTGATTTTCCATCTTTTCTACGCAGAGATAAAAGCAATTGAATGTCCTGTTTTGATAGGGACTTTGGCTTGTGTTGCTCATGTATATAAAGAAATTATTATACCCTTATTTTAGAGGAGGTAAATCAAAGAAATGCACTTTGCAATTGGCTATGTTAGAGGTAATGTTTATGGCACTATCTTAAAAACATACAAGTGAGTCAGAAACTTTCATTAAAATCTCACTATATGGTAATCCGTCCCTAGCAAGCAATCTATTTTTCTTTGAATTGACAAGTAGAAAGACCCTATGATTTCACTACAGCTACTTGCCTTGGTAAGAGTAAGGAGCTATGCTGAAGGTGGAAAACTTCCAGTGCAGTTTCTCTCTCTCCCTGCTGTTTGAATAATGCTAAACATTCACAAGGAGACGGCTGTTTTGTACTGTTCTGTTTTGTTTGTTTTGTTTGTTTCAAACCTATATATCCAAATCCTACAAGGGATGAGGCAGCCACTGAGATAACATGATGGGTCAGATTAAATATTTTCATATGACTGAAGCCCATATTCTTGCCTGTATTCTACTGTTTCTTCAGGAAATAAAATACAGAAAAATGCTGTTGTGGCTTTTGATGAACATATTGTATTTTTTATTATATGAACTTTTAAAAGTTTATTGTAAACTGATGTCTTGTTTGTATTTTACAGCCCCCAGCCTAACCAATCCATGACTAAGATTTCTAGGTACTACAATAACACCTGTAACAGTTACTATGAGTACACACATAAGAATTTTAGGCTCTCAGATGGTAGCTTCACAGATCTCTATTTTTCACTCAGGGATTTTAAAACATTTAAAATACTAATTAAGCTTTACAACATGTTTGTTTAACTAATTCTGGAGATAGAAAAATTGAGAGAGACAGGGAGGTCAAACAAGTCCATAGCAAAGTAAAATCCAAGTCTCAAAGCCCTTGCATTAATCATACAATCCCAAATACACTGTGTAACATTTAAAGGTAATACATTTAGCTCTGTCAAAGAGAATTCAGGGACTCACACAGAATAAGCCACAAAACACCCTCTATGTCAATTCTTTCTTAAGGCCTCTTTAATTAGCAGGTCAGCAACATAATAAACCACAATGGCTCCCTTAGTATCCATCAAGCCAGTGTGTAGAGCAGATTGGGAATTTTTTTCTTTTAAACAAAACACTGATCATGTTCTAATCCCAGGTACTAACATTTCTTTCAGATTTATTTGCTGAAAAGTAGGTCTAGATCTGGCATATAATTTTCAAAGAGAAATCACAAGCTTGTATTATTGGGTTTGTAAATTGCCACTGACTTCACTTCAACAGAAGTGATGCTACGGTCTGTAATGAGAAGGGGAAATTACAGGCAGCTGTCACATTTTACCCACATACCTTTTCATCCCAGGGTCCTTGAGGAAAACACACACCTTCCTGTGTGAGATGAACTGCTGGAACAAAAAGACTGATTATGCAAGGGGGCTGAGTGCCTCACCTACCTCTGAAGTCGGTGGCGGCTGAGACACTCAGCACCTTGCAAGATTGAGCCCAAAGGCATTATCAAGTCAAGATTTCAGGAAAAAATAGTTCCAGCTCTCAGACTTATTGAGGAATTGCATTGTCTTATTTAAACAGTGAAGAACCTTGGGGAGACTGAATTCTGCTGTTACAATGCCTGCTGAGGAGGTCTGAATGACATCAATTAAGAAGAAACTTGGCAGGACATAATCTGTTAATTTTATGCCATTTACATCCATTCTTTTAGCAATGCCAACTGGCAGCATTTGAACTGTTTAAGTTCTC
Source organism: Aquila chrysaetos chrysaetos (assembly GCF_900496995.4). Taxonomy (NCBI): domain Eukaryota; kingdom Metazoa; phylum Chordata; class Aves; order Accipitriformes; family Accipitridae; genus Aquila; species Aquila chrysaetos. The sequence goes on from NC_044012.1 coordinate 10,309,823, forward strand.
TTTTACTCCTTCTGTCTCTACTGCACAGGATTGCAAAAGCTTAAGTTGTAAAAGGAAGCCTCGGCAGCCATTGTCACTCCAGGCTTCAGTGGGTCTTTTCCTATGCCAAAAAATGTCACTGGCATCACTGTTATTAACTCTCAGGAGCACACTATTATTCCCAGTACATCTGTTATTGCCAGGATACTGCGTGCTTGCATGCTAGCTTTTTTCCCTTCTCTGTACCTCATGAACCTCCATACCTCATGGGTGTATCTGCCTCTCTGTATTTGCCTCTGCCCTCAGAGATCTTCTGTTGCAGCACATAGTCAGTAGAACTGCTAAAAATCATGCTAAAAAATACAACATCGCAGCCTAGGAAGAAAGGGGGGGTAGATATAATTTCAATGAATCAAACTCCTTAAGGAGATTGGTACAACATCATTTGGCTTCATTTGCATTTTCTATCTATTTCTGGCTGCTACGAGAAAAGCTGCTTAAGGTATACTTGCAGATAGAACTAAATAACAATGATAAATACCGTAAAAACCTGGGGAAATGTTTCTATGACAGTCATGGTCTGCCTAATGTTGGAGCAAAACACCGTATCATATCTGCAAATTATTACTCATATTCACCAGTCTGAAAAAGTGTTTCATGGGATCGTTCTCCAACCTCCCCTGGTACTCACACTGAAAATGGCTGCTACTACCCTGGGCACACAGTCAGGCTGATAAACTCTGACCCAACAGGCCACAGTTTCCACTGGCAAAAATCCGGATTTAAGTATAAAAACACCCTCTCGCTAATCTGATTGCTCCATTTTTCTGCCTATAATGGCTAAAAGATAAACTAAGATACAAATATATGTGGTTTTAATAACTCCATAAAAATAAGTTTGTATTTCCTCCTTTACCGTTGTTATTTCTGAAGATTGTTCATTATTTACTTCTTCTTGGGTATTTCTTGTTCTTCATCTCAGTTATTTCCTTTTTCCCACCTTTTCCTTCCCATGTCTCCATAATTTCTCTGTTTTCCCCTTTCCTCACTCCATAACGTTCTCTTTCCTTTTTTTGCCCTGTTCTCCATTCCTAATTTTTCTTCACATGCTCCTTAACTGATTGTCTCTCATCCTTCCTGCAACTGCATATACTCAGTTGTCCCTCCTTCCCCTTCATAGCCACTAATCAAAGGCACCAGAAATGCTTAAGTTGCACCAGACATTCTCAAACCATTTATGCAAACGTTACATTTCCTATTTTGACTCCAAACTTCTAATTGTTTTCCTCTTTCTCTTCCTCAACTAAAAAGACACTCCCTTCCCTGTTATTATCACTACCTTCTTTATCCATTCACATTTCTCCATTCAGATAAATTAATTTGTACTAGACTAAAGCCCTTAAACTATTTAGATTTTGGGGTAGGTAAGATGGATTTTGAAGGGAAAGATTTACTACTGTGTCAGTCACTGTCTTGAACCTAGTAAGGCTTCACCCAATCTCACACATACAGACACAAAGTAATATTTAGGAAACAGGTTCTTGCTTCAGAATTTGCAGTCTGTTAGGGCTCTCTTCAGTAAGGTGGCTCTCAGAGTCTAAACCCACTTCTTGGTGAATAAAAGACAAACACACCACTGAGTCTTTCTGATGCCACTGAAGACACCAGGTATTTCTCTGTTTATTGTTGAGTGTTCATTTAAGCTGCATACTTCTCTGAAATATCGGCTGGAAATAGTCCAGTTGCTTCAATACAGGCATTGCTTAAATTCTTGTACTTCTAATGTGGGAAATAAAATAGGTACTACTTTCTACATGGGGTAGGTAGAATAAAATAGACTCCTATTGGGCTTAGGGTATCTGGACGACTCTGGTGGACACCACTGCAAGCAGTTTTCATAAAGGTTGTTACAGTGAAAGAAGAGATACTGGGGTTAATATTAGAGAAGCTTTTATGTTGACTTTGTATCAAAAAACATTGTCCTGTATGATAGAGGGTTTAATAGCTTGCACTGAAAAAAGGGTAAAAATATCCCAGGCTCAGTTTTAAAATATTCAGTATACACAGTACTTTCACTTATACACAGGATTCTTGTTACAGTTAATTCTAAGCCCAATACAAATACTAGGATATTAAAAGCAGCAATATCTGGACAATGTAGCATTTGGCTTTACTGCAGATTGCAATGGTTTCTGTTGACCTAACTTCTGCTGAAATCTACTACTTGGCAGCAAGCACATTGAACAGAATCACAGAATCATTTAGGATGGAAAAGACCTTTAAGATCATCAAGTCCGGCCGTTAACCTAGCACTGCTAAGTCCACCACTAAACCATGTCCCTAAGCACCACATCTACACATCTTTTAAATACCTCCAGGGATGGTGACTCAACCACTTCCCTGGGCAGCCTGTTCCAATACCTGACAACCCTTTCAGTAAAGAAATTTTTCCTAATATCCAACCTAAACCTTCCCTGCCGCAACTTGAGGCCATTTCTTCTCGTCCTATCTCCAGCCACCTGACAGAAGAGACCAGCGGTGTGACGAGCAGGGTGACATTTGACACAGCAGGAGGATGGTGTGCACCATTGGATTGTTGCATGCTGGAGTCAGTTCTGGTTCCATCACTACTGCACTTTGCTCCGTTTTATCACAGTTCTCTCTTGTTTGATCTAAGTGATTCTTACTATAGTACTATGGATATAACAATTATAGTAATGATAACATACAGTAGCAGGGTTATATAGCAACTAATATCATACAGTTTAATTCTGGCTATTCTCACCTAAAATCACATCCCCTTGAGGCACACATCCGACTTCCCCATCTTTTCGCATCACCAAGTGCACCCAGGCCCTTGAGCAAAAGCAATCCCACAAATGGGTTGACCTTTGCCTGAGGCAGGAGTAACCCAGACTGTCTTCCCTAACATATTTTTTATGTGCACTACAGGGACTTTATCCCCTTCTACAGTACGTAAAAATTCTGACTGGGCAGGGCCACCCCGATTGGCAGATCCTCTGGACTAACCAGGTAGCATTTGCTAAATGTGTATCCCAATGTTTGAAGGTTCCACTCCCCATTGCTCTCAATGTAGTCTTTAACAGTCCATTGTATCGCTCAATTTTCCCAGAGGCTGGTGCATGATAGGGGATGTGATACACCCACTCAATGCCATGCTCTTTGGCCCAGGTGTCTATGAGGTTGTTTCGGAAATGAGTCCCGTTGTCTGACTCAATTCTTTCTGGGGTGCCGTGTTGCCACAAGACCTGCTTTTCAAGGCCCAGGATAGTGTTCTGGGCAGTGGCATGGGGTACAGAATATGTTTCCAGCCATCCGGTGGTTGCTTCCACCATTGTAAGCACATAGCGCTTGCCTTGACGAGTTTGTGGGAGTGTGATATAGTCAATCTCCCATGCTTCCCCATATTTATATTTCAGCCATCGCCCTCCATACCACAGGGGCTTTAACCGCTTGGCTTGCTTAATTGCAGCACGTTTCACATTCATGGATAACCTGTGCGATAGTGTCCATGGTCAAGTCCACCCCTCGATCACGAGCCCGCCTATATGTTGCATCTCTTCCCTGCTAGCCTGAAGTATCATGGGCCCACTGAGCCATAAATAGCTCACCCTTATGTTGCCAGTCCAGGTCCACCTGAGCCACTTCAATCTTGACAGCCTGATCCATCTGTTGGTTATTTTGATGTTCTTCAGTGGCCCGACTCTTGGGTACGTGAGCAACTACGTGACGTACTTTTACAACCAGATTCTCTAGCCGGGACGCAATACCTTGCCACAGTGCGGCAGCCCAAATGGGTTTACCTCTGCGCTGCCAGTTGCTCTTCTTCCATTGCTGTAACCACCCCCACAGGGCATTTGCCACCATCCATGAGTCAGTATAGAGATAGAGCACTGGCCACTTCTCTCCTTCAGCAATGTCTAACGCTAGCTGGATGGCTTTCACCTCTGCAAACTGACTCGATTCACCTTCTCCTTCAGCAGTTTCTGCGACTTGTCATCTAGGACTCCACAGGGCATATTGCCTCTCATTTTCTGAGAGTTTATTATACAGTGGGGCCTCTTCAGCACATGCCACCTCCACCTCTGGCGACATTCCAAAATCCTTGCCTTCTGGCCAGTCCGTGATCACTTCTAAAATTCCTGGGCAACTCGGGTTTCCTATGTGAGCCCGTTGTGTGATCAGTGCAATCCACTTACTCCACGTGGCATCAGTCGCGTGATGTGTAGAGGAGACCCTCCCTTTGAACATCCAGCCCAGCACTGGCAGTCAGGGTGCTAAGAGGAGCTGTATTTCAGTATCAACCACTTCTGAGGCAGCTCGAACTCCTTCATATGCTGCCAATATCTCTTTTTCAGTTGGAGTAGAGCGAGCCTCGGATCCTCGATATCCTCGACTCCAAAACCCCAGGTCGGCCTAAGGTCTCCCCAGGTGCTTTCTGCCAGAGGCTCCAGGTAGGGCCATTCTCCCCGGCTGCAGTATAGAGCACATTTTTAACATCTTGCCCTGCCCGGACTGGTCCAAGGGCTACTGCATGAACAATCTCCCATTTAATTTGTTCAAAGGCTTGTTGTTGCTCAGGGCCCCATTTAAAGTCATTCTTCTTCCGGGTCACTTGATAGAGAGGGCTTACAATCAGACTGTAATTTGGAATATGCATTCTCCAAAAACCCACGACACCTAAGAAAGCCTGTGTTTCCTTTTTATTAGTCGGTGGAGACATAGCTGCTCTTTTGTTGATCACATCCATTGGGATCTGACAACGTCCATCGTGCCATTTTATTCCTAAAAACTGGATCTCCTGTGCAGGTCCCTTGACCTTACCTTCTTTTATGGCAAAACCGGCTTTCAGAAGGATTTGGATTATTTTCTTCCCTTTCTCAAAGACTTCTTCTGCCGTGTTGCCCCATACGATGATGTCATCAATGTATTGCAGGTGTTCCAGAGCTTCACCTTTTTCCAGTGCAGTCTGGATTAGTCCATGGCAAATGGTGGGGTTGTGTTTCCACCCCTGGGGCAATCAATTCCAAGTGTACTGGACACCCCTCCAAGTAAAGGCAAATTGTGGACAACACTCTGTTGCCAGAGGGATTGAGAAAAATGCATTAGCAATGTCAGTTGTGGCATACCACTTGGCTGCCTTTGACTCTAGTTCGTATTGAAGTTCTAGCATATCTGGAACGGCAGCACTCAGCGGTGGTGTAACTTCATTCAGGCCACGATAGTCAACTGTTAGTCTCCACTCTCCATTAGACTTTCGCACTGGCCATATGGGACTATTAAAGGGTGAGCGAGTTTTGCTGATCACTCCTTGGGTCTCCAGTTGGCGAATCAACTTGTGGATGGGAATCAGAGAGTCTCGGTTGGTACTATATTGCCGCTGGTGCACCATCGTGGTAGCAATTGGCACTTGTTGTTCTTCAACCCTCAGCAACCCCACAATCGAAGGGTCTTGAGAGAGACCAGGCAGGGTAGACAGCTCTTCAGTGCCCTCCAGCTCCAAGGCAGCTATACCAAAAGCCCATCGATACCCCTTTGGGTCCTTAAAATACCCTCCCCTGAGATAGTCTATGCCAAGGATACACGGAGCCTCTGGACCAGTTACAATGTGGTGTTTCTGCCATTCATTCCCAGTTAGGCTTACTTCAGCTTCCAATACAGTTAACTCTTGGGATCCCCCTGTCACACCAGAAACACAAATGGGTTCTGCCCCTTTATAACTTGATGGCATTAGAGTACACTGTGCGCCGGTGTCTACTAGAGCCTTGTACTCCTGTGGGTCTAACGTGCCAGGCCATCGAATCCACACAGTCCAATAGACCCGGTTATCCATTTCCTCCACAATTGACAGGAGTCGCCTCCAGAGGCTGATGGCTTGTGTCCCTTCTCCAATTACCTTGTCAATGCCACCTTCCCTGGCAAGCGATCCCAGCTGCTTGGCTTCCCTACCTTCTAATTCCAACCTATTAGCCCCATTGTCCCAGCATTGGAGGAGCCAGGTGATAATATGCTCACCTATACGGCGGCCGAAATCTTTTCGCATATCCCGCAGCTCACTCAAGGATAGGGACCGGGTTATTACCTCTGGTTCTGCCTCTTCCTCTTGTTCCCGTGATGACCCTGGTTCACCTTCATCCTTCGCTAAGCAAACTGATTTTTTTGTATATTTCTTTTTCTGTACGGGGGCAACTGATACTGGTGCAGGTTGGTCCGCTGGTTCAGTTGCAGTACCGCTCACCAGGTTTTGGATAACCCCAGTGTCTGTCGCCAAGGTTTGGGTAGCAGCAGTGCTCATCACCGGGGCTGGAGGGACCTCAGTGCCCATTGCTGAGGTTTGGGTAGCCACAGTGCTCGTCGCCAGGGCTGGAGGGGTTGCGGTGCCTGTCGCCAAGGTCTGGGTGGCCACAGTGTTCATCGTTTTGTTGTTAGGTCCAGAGACCTTCTCTTCCCTTTGAGGGTACTGAGGGGTGTCGAACAGGGCTCGATAGGCATGGGCCAGGCCCCAGCACATTGCAGTGATTTGTATCTCTCTGGAGTTGCCGGGGTGGCAGAAAACCTTTTCCAAATATTTTCGTAGTTCTTCTGGATTCTGCACTTGTTCTGGGGTGAATTTACAAAACACCGGAGGTGCCCACTTTTCTAGGTACTTGCCCATACTACCCCACACACCCTGCCACTCATAACTATCCAGCCTCGGGGCAGATCTCTGGGTCATCTTCTTAAATAGTTGTTTAACCTTAAACAAGAGCTGAAACACATTCAGGACCATGCTAATTCCTAGCAGTACGGCTAGGACTGCTGGTATCAACATCCCAAGAGTATTCAAATTTTTCAAAATTCTCAAACACCATTGTAACTGGACCGAAGGAGAAAGGAGAGGGGAAGAGAGGTATCCCACCCATAGACTGGTTTTCCAAGGAGGAAAGGTAAACGGTGTAATTATTAATAGTTTCCCCACACATGGCTCCCAGAGTATAAAGGTGACAATGCTGAGTGCAAGTACCGGATTAATCCCACAACCGACAACTTTATCGTACCATAAACCAGTGTTATACAATACATCAAAGCAAAAACCTTAATCCACCTCCCATGGATGATAAGCAGCAGAAGAGGGACTACATACAGCAGCAAGGTGATACATAACAGAACTTTAAAAACCAGAGCAACAACTCTAAAAACACATAAAACAACATAATGACCAGCGACTATTAGACCAATATAATGAATGCTTATAACAAATTTGTTTTAACAAGCTCTGGTCAGGTTTGTCATTATCTCAACCCTTCAAGCCCCACGTTGGGCACCAAAATGGACTGTCGTGGTTTAACCCCAGCCAGCAACTAAGCACCACGCAGCTGCTCACTCACTCCCACCCCACCCAGTGGGATGGGGGAGAAAATCGGGAAAAGAAGTAAAACTCATGGGTTGAGATAAGAGTGGTTTAATAGAACAGAAAAGAAGAAACTAATAATGATAATGATAACACTAATAAAATGACAACAGTATTAATAAAAGGACTGGAATGTACAAATGATGCGCAGTGCCATTGCTCACCACCCGCCAATTGACACCCAGCTAGTCCCCGAGCAGCGATTTCCCTGCCCCTCACTCTCCAGTTCCTATACTAGATGGGACGTCCCATGGTCTGGAATACCCCGTTGGCCAGTTTGGGTCAGGTGTCCTGGCTGTGTCCTGTGCCAACGCCTTGTGCCCCTCCAGCTTTCTCGCTGGCTGGGCATGAGAAGCTGAAAAATCCTTGACTTTAGTCTAAACACTACTTAGCAACAACTGAAAACATCAGTGTTATCAACAATCTTTGCATACTGAACTCAAAACATAGCACCGTACCAGCTACTAGGAAGACAATTAACTCTATCTCAGCTGAAACTAGGACAACCCACCTCACTACAACCCCCTTTCAGGTAGTTGTAGAGAGCGATAAGGTCTCCCCTCAGCCTCCTCTTCTCCAGACTAAACAACCCCAGCTCCCTCAGCCGCTCCTCACAAGACTTGTGCTCCAGGCCCCCCACCAACTTGGTTGCCCTTCTCTGGACACGCTCCAGCACCTCAATGTCTTTCTTGTAGTGAGGGGCCCAAAACCGAACACAGTACTCGAGGTGCGGCCTCACCAGTGCCGAGTACAGGGGAACAATCACCTCCCCGCTCCTGCTGGCCACACTATTTCTGATACAGGCCAGGATGCCGTTGGCCTTCTTGGCCACCTGGGCACACTGCTGGCTCATATTCAGGCGGCTGTCAACCAACACCTCCACGTCATTTTCCACCGGGCAGCTTTGCAGCCACTCTTCCCCTGTAGCGCTGCATGGGGTTGTTGTGACCCAAGTGCAGGACCTGGCACTGAGCCTTGTTGATATATACAATTGGCCTTGGCCCATCGATCCAGCCTGTCCAGATCTCTCTGTAGAGCCTTCCTACCCTCAAGCAGATCAACACTCCTACCCAACTTGGTGTTGCCTGCAAACTTTCTGAGGGTGTGCTCAATCCCCTTGTCCAGATCATTGATAAAGACATTAAACAGAACTGGCCCCAATACTGAGCCCTGGGGAACACAACTTGTGACCTGCTGCCAACTGGATTTAACTCCATTCACCACAACTCTTTGGGCCCAGCCATCCAGCCAGTTTTTTACCCAGCAAAGTTTACATCCAAGCCACGAGCACCAGGAGAATGCTGTGGGAAATGGTGTTAAAGGCTTTTACTAAAGTCTAGGTAGACAACATCCACAGCCTTTCCCTCATCCACTAGCGGGTCACCTTGTCATAGAAGGAGATCAGGTTAGTCAAGCAGGACCTGCCTTTCATAAACCCATGCTGACTGCGCCAGATCACCTGGTTGTCCTGTATGTGCCACATGATGGCACTCAAGATGATCTGCTCCACAACCTTCCCCAGCACCGAGGTCAGACTCACAGGCCTGTAGCTCCCCAGATACTCCTTCTGGCCCTTCCTGTAGACAGGCATCACATTTGCTAACCTCCAGCCAACCGGGGCCTCCCCGGTTAGCCAGGACAGCTGATAAATGATTGAAAGTGCAAGAGCCAAGGGAAAAGAAAGAACAAGGAAGCCAGATATCTTGGCTCAGTTGGGTGGCCAAGTAAGAAACTGTTACTGAGAGATCAGAGGAGCTTGTCATCATTCTCATCTCCCTTGTGTTTCCTTTGGAGAAGAACACAGGAGACACACAGAGACGATTCGCCTGCTCCCACCGCCCCCCTGCATACACATGCCCACACACTCTCAGATCTGGAAGCTCAGAGCTCTCACTAGGACTTCCAGTGGCTGAACTTTCCTACTTTGTGCCAGAAGCAAGAAGTGTCTCTCAGAGATAGAGAGGTTTGTTTTACTGCTCAGAAAACTGAGAAACATTCAAGTCTTGTTTTACTGTTCCTATAATGACAAATTACATGTTAACTTCTAGAAGGCTAAATTTTATACAGTTCTGTTTCACGCAGACAACATGTTTGAAAAGCTGTCACAATGCATCAATAACTTACTATTATCTACCCAGCAGGAAGTATCAAGGTACTCAGAGAAGCTAGCATTGTAATATAAGATAACTTTCAGGTGAGTTGGGGGGGGGGGGTGGCTATTAGGACACTGTATTTATAGCATAAACACTTAATAATTCAACAGAAAGCTTCAGCACAAAGAATTTAACCTACAGTTTGTAGGACAGAGACCCATCACTTAAAAATTCACCTAGGTCAATTTTAATAACTAACCATCTTTTGTCATCAGTTCTGGCAAATACAGATTCATTTTCCCAAACATGAGAACTTAAATCTAGATACATCCTGACTTATATTTAAGGGAGCATCTCAAACAAGGATTTACTTTAGAGTCAATGAAACCATAGTGTTAATCCGATTTCACAGATGCAGCCGACCAATTTATTACTCCAGGGAAAAGTATTTTTTCCACCCTAATGATGAACTAAATAAGCAGTGATCTCAATTGCCCATGATCAAAAATGTTTAGCCCTAGTAGCTAATCAGTAATATTTACTTGCAATGTCACAAGTGTATATCATGAGGTTGTTAAAACTTACTAGATTTTTTTTTAAAGGTAAAAGTCACCAAGTATCAGAATAGTCTCCATATTTTCCTGACTTTGACTACAGAAAGATGTGCGTGTGAAGTACAAAATGGACTGTAACATTTCCTAAATACTGTTACATAAATATTTAGACTGCTCCTGGACACATAACATTTGCACACAAGGCTTACAGGGGTTAGGACTGGCAGAAGTCCTATGAACTTCAACACTATCGTGCATTAACTCACATACATTGCAGCAGTATCATCACCACCACCACCACAGTGGTATTTCCCAAACACAAAATGCAATAATTTTTTGACAGAACGTATAAGGTAAAAATCGGTATTCTTTGACATAATTAAGCCTTCCAGTTTTTACTGACAGGGAGTTCAGCCCCCTCTGAAACGTATTTGCACTCTTCCATCCCCAGTTTGTGCTCGCTCACTCCCTGTTAACACAACAGTTCCCTCAGAAGGTAAATAAATGACATCACTCAAGACAGTTTGTTCAGGGAATTTCATAACATTATCACAGAAATTCCCTGTTACTGCAGGTAGGTAACAGTGGAACAATAAGCGAAATGAACCATCAGGGAACTTCTCTTGTATAAAGCAAACAGATTGTAGGTTTTGTTAATCAAGAAGTTCCTAAATAGGGTAAGTGAAGACATATCTACTCTAATGTGCATCAAGGAATTCTTTCTCTCTCTTTTTTTTTTAAATTAAATCAATGTTTTACACAGTGATTTTTTTTTTTTTTTTCAATTTGTCCCTATGATCTAGAAGCAAAGATCTCAATTACAGTCTGAAGAAGAAGGCAAAAAAGACACTGCTGCTGTGTTTATTGCTGGCATATAGAAGAGTAAGACTCAAAACCTAGTGAAAATACTCTGTTCTATATTACAGACCACATTTCCTGCAAGGAAAAAGTGATCCAGTGTCTCTGTTCAGATTAACGGTTTAATATTCTCTTGGGAATATATCACACAGCTATCCAGACAGAAGGAACTGCATTTCAGCAAGCTTAAATACAAAACAGTCATTTCTCTGCTTCAATACCCCAGTGCACATCGTGATACAAGGTTTCTACCAGTGTTTTTAGTCATTAAGTGTCTTCTTATGCAGCTTTTATAGAGCTTTCTACTGACATGAAGAATATGTTATGTAAACTACTTTTTTGGGGTGGAAGGGAGATGGCATACTAGTAACTTTATGAAGAAGCCTGCAACATTTCTGTGAAAAGGCAGAATATCTCATAGCTACAGCAATGGTTCATTTTGATTCTTTTGTAAAAGCTATCAGTCAACAGCCAGTAGAGTTTGTTAAATGTATGACTCCGCAAGACTTCATTACCACCAAAAATACCAGTCTCCTCGTCTGATGAATTATCCCTGACAATTTATAGATACGTTTAGAAGAAGTCTGCTACTACCATTTTTTATGCCAAATGTATTTTGTCTCTTACCAAATAGAAACTGAACACCCCATCCAATATTTCTTACCAGTCAAGTCTTTCATTATGCATAGCACTCCTCTGGGACTCAATGCTTCTTGTAACCCTGAAAGAAGCAAATGTTGAATAGATTATATGATGGGGCTGAGTTTTGATACTACTTCAGATGAGCTGATAATACTGAAAGAATCTATTTGCTAGATTAATTCCCCATAAAGTTTGCGGGCTACTCTTACTACAACAATATTCCTTGTTGTAAAACATGTGGACTTGCTTATCAACACTAGCTGCTTGTGTGATCATAGACCTCACTGATTCTCTACAGGTGCTATTTGAATGCAGGCAAACACTGGCTACTTTAATTTTAATGCACCTCTTAACAAACATTCAAAATGTAGAAATTCAACATTTATCTAGAGATACATCATGCTTTCCTTTTCTGTTTAACCGAGCAAAAGGGTACTAAGGCTTCCATTACAAGGATTTAAACCAGAAAAACATCATTCTTCCTTAAAAGTTGAAGTTCTGGGTTTTATAGTTGGTGTCTGACCTTGTAAACATACGTTTTGTACTTGCCAATAACAGCCCAAAGTTTTCTCCCTGTGATTAACTGCACAGTTGATTCATACCACTGAGCCAGCTCATTAAACTGGCCCAAAGCTAAACATTTGAAATAGCCTAATCAAGCATCTATAAATCACACTTACTGTTAATTGTGGGTGTAAATCTGGATCACCAAAATTGGAAGCCAGATCTTATACACAGCCTTACAAACCAGAGCCACTCTCACATCTGCATGTGTCGTGGTTTAACCCCAGCCAGCAACTAAGCACCACGCAGCTGCTCGCTCACTCCCCCACCCACCTGGTGGGATCGGGGAGAAAATCGGGAAAAGAAGTAAAACTCGTGGGTTGAGATAAGAACGGTTTAATAGAACAGAAAAGAAGAAACTAATAATGATAATGATAACACTAATAAAATGACAACAGTATTAATAAAAGGATTGGAATGTACAAATGATGCGCAGCGCAACTGCTCACCACCCGCCCACCGACACCCAGCTAGTCCCTGAGCGGCGATTCCCCCCACCACTTCCCAGTTCCTATACTGGATGGGACGTCCCATGGTCTGGAATACCCCGCTGGCCAGTTTGGGTCAGGTGTCCTGTGCCAACTTCTTGTGCCCCTCCAGCTTTCTTGCTGGCTGGGCATGAGAAGCTGAAAAATCCTTGACTTTAGACTAAACACTACTTAGCAACAACTGAAAACATCAGTGTGTTATCAACATTCTTCTCATACCTAACTCAAAACATAGCACTGTACCAGCTACTAGGAAGACAGTTAACTCTATCCCAGCTGAAACCAGGACAGCGTGGAAACCGAGAGCCTTCCCAGCAAAAAGGGAGGCAACTCTGGTGTAAACAAAGATCCCAGAGTAAAGCGAGCAATTACTGTTTTCACACAAAATATTATTCCGGTAGGAAACAGAAAAATTTTGCTCTGAATGTTTAATTCATTTATTTTGTTTAGAGTGAATTTTAAGTGCTTATATTTTTAGCATCAAGATGGTTTTATTGAATATCTGTTTTCTGCTTTAAGTTTTTATTTGTTTTATTTGTTATTTGTTTTCACCTTTTACTTTTCAGAGACACTGGTGCATGGTTTTAGAAAACTGAGCTGGCTGGTCTCAATAATTATCCCCACCACTCTCTCCCCTTTACTTTTTCTACCACCAAAATTCAAAAGCATTTTCTTTATTTTAACATATGTTTAAAAGCAAGCTACTAACAGTAAGTAAAAAGAAATACATTACTATTTTTCAAAATAAGGATTTATTAAATTCCTCCAGAAGATATTAACTATATCTGCCAAGTGACATATTTTTAATTGTCGGTATGTGTATGGACACAAAGTTTAACTGATATCTGAAATTATAAAAATCAATAAATTTTATGATTCAATAAAGAAAAAAGAATGGAGTGGTTATACTGGCTTGTAGTAGGTTACAGCACTACAACACAGCAATATATGCTGAAAATGAGTACGTATAAAGAAGCAAAGAAACATTCCTTTGATTCACACTCGATTCACTTCAGCTTTGTGAAACCACTTAGGGATTGATTTCCAACACTGGATTAATGACTCTGCCAAATCTCCCTGTAGGCACTAGCACACCAGGTGAGGAGCAGGAACTGCTTAAAGAGCAGCAGGAGCATCTTCGCTTCAGAACTTCAGGAATCAAATGTTGTGGCCATGGAGGTGAGAAATGCACGTTCCCAGTGCAAGGGACAATGCTTAACTGCCCTGCTTCACGAACACTGTATGGCACTACGTCCTGACTCCAGATTACTCGACCGACTAGCCTTTCTTTAGCTACCTTTGATGAGTTACCAGGGGACAGCCAAGGCACTGCTGTTCTCAATCCCTATTTTCAAAAAAATAGGTGGGGAATAACATTGACCCAGCAGACAAAAACTACAAGTCACCATCTTACCTGTAACATAGTTTGAAGAAGATTTTGAGTATTGAAAGAGTATTGGAAAAAATCAAGTATCAAGAATAAAGCAAATTAAGTTAGAAATAAATACCATTAAAATGATAATCACAAGAAAAATTCAACTAACAACTCCACTGTTGTTATTAATAGGATGGAGTAGCGTTCTCAAAAGATGAGAGCATCTCAGGTCTGTAAACGAATAGTAGCACTTCCTAGGTATGTAGCAGTGCTGAAACACCCTAACTTCCCAGTGCTATGGAAAAATACAGCAACAGTGGTGTTTACTTTAAATTCTGAAATAAAGCTTTGAAGAGATCATATTTCCTGACACATATCTTCAGGGGGGAGGGGGCACGGAACAAAAAAACAAACCCACACCAAAATAAAAAGAGCTAAAAGGTAGACATAGTTGATAGCAAGAAGAAACTAAAGCTGAACAGACAAACTCTTATTCACAGCACTCTGATGTTCTTGCGGTAAAAGGATGAGTCCTATTAAAATGGAACATCAGCATCAAAGAGAACGAGTAGAGGTTATAAGAGGAACATAGAAAAAAGCTATGCATCTTAAAAGGATTCCCGCCAAGGAGATGCCAGCTGTCTCCACTGCATTTACTGTCCCACAGTTTAATAAAATACATGGAAATTATTATTTTGCAAAGAATGATGTTGTAATTAGGTGATTCTATCATATGATGCTTTTTCTTACCACACTGCAAATTAGAAACATCACATTCCTACAGCTAAGGAGACAGGGAGAAAGACAGAATTACAGATTTGTGGAAAGATGGAGTACTGCTATTTTCATTCAGAGCTCATAAAACCGTATTTCTTCCCTCTTCAGTAACTGTTTTCATTCTTAGATAAACAAGGTAAACTGTGTGGAGTATCTGCCTCATCCTGCATTCCTTATACAACCAAGACTCCCATCAGCTTCTGTAAATCCTTGACCCTTGTGGGGCAAATACACAACCAGAGTGTCAAGTGCAGAACTCTAGCTATCCGACAGTCATACCAGGATCACCAAATAGATATTAACCAAGGAGTGGAAAGAAAAATAAAACAAACAAAGAAAAATAAAAATCTCAACAACTTAGGCTCATGGTCAAAATGGGCAATAAAATTGATAGGTTAAAAAAAAGAAAACTAAAATTAAAATAGTTCCCTCCTCTCTCAGTTGCTTCTTTAACATGTTGTTTTCCATATGGTACACACACAACCACGAACAACTCCCTTTCTAATTAAGATGTTGTATCTCCTCTGTCTGACTAATGAGTATCTGATCTGCACATATTATAGAGGTCTGCATTGGAGTGAAACACCAGATTGCTCCTGTGCCTGCAAATCAAACTGTGCTGGCTAGGGAGTGTTACAGTGGTGTTAGGCAAAATCTCCATGTTCAGCTGTCGGAGTCAGGACATTATGCAGAGGCAGGCAGGAGACTTCGTCACTTTCTGCTTTTACAAAGCAATGTAATTTTGAGAAGCAAGAATAATCTCTAAAATAGAGTTGAATAGTAAGAAGAATGAGACACTGCCTTAAAATGTCAAATCCCAGAATAACTGCAGTAGCTATAACATTGCATAGATTCAAACAACAACAACAAAATCCCACCATGTTTTCCTTTGTCCACCTATTGTGAAGAATGAGTAAATGAAGAAATGAGAAAATGACTGGTTTAAGCACTGAGAGTATCACCAGGTTAAACAGCTCAGTCATTGCTCTATGCTTAGCTGTGCCGTAAGTGTCACACTGTCCTTGGAGCAGAAGGCTGAGTGGGAAGTTTGCCTTCCAAGGGACAGAAATATCCTAACTCATTGTTATAATTCCCCTCTGTAGTCTAACAAAAGGTCCTCTTTGCCCTGACACTTGGCTCCCTGACTACCTCCTTGGCTATATAAGCAAATTTACAGTTGCAAAACCACAGTGATTAATATCTTCCCTTTCGCTCTGATTTTAGCACCCTTAAGCATGCCTTTCGCTAGTCGGCTGACCACATCACTACCTAGTAGAAGTTGTATATCCAGGTAAAAGGACCATAAAATATACTGCTGCTTGTAAATCACAGTTGTACACATGGATCCCTAACAATTTTTTTTTTTTGTCTGCAAGGTACTAAGGTCTTCAGGATTACATTGTTTGTAGTATAGACCAAACTATAAGAGCGGGCGAGTATTCACAAGCCCACTGCTTTCACAGCTGCAACAGCTAGACAGATAATCAAAAATAACTGGGAAACTAGTGATGTAAAATGAACAAGCCTCTGTATACTGTGAAAGTAAGCCATATTCTTTCCAAGGAATTTTCTTTTGCCTTATTCCCCAGTAGAAGTCCCAGCATCACTGCCCAGGGGCTGGATACCAGTCCCCATTTTTGCACAGGATGTTTTCAGCCATATCAGCAGCAGCCTTATCTTAAAAAGGCTGAAGCTATGCTTCCTCGCTGACTGTGAGGAGCAAACCGGTTTCAAAGGGCATACGTGTTTCTCTCTGTCTCCACAAGATGCGATACTGGACTCTCCTGCACATGTGCATACTGTTCAACCCTCCGCTAATTGCCACAAGTAACAAGCACTCAAGCGTGACCATCTAGTGCATTCAGCTGTTCATCAGAAAAAGCCTAAGAAAAGGGAGCGGATCCAGAGAACAAAGAATGGGCTGCAGGCCACAGGCAGTGTTATGGGCTCCAGGCAGAAGTTGGCCTCCCTTCTTCTGGAAATACCATTTTCCCCTCACACATGCTGTCTTTGAGATTTCAAAAGCACAGAATAGGGACAGCCCCTGGGGCAAAGGGGAGGGGGAAGGGATTGGGGACCTCTAGGAAGAGGAGCAAAGCAAGAGCAGTTACTTTCTTCTGAGCATAAACTCCACTTTTTGTATCCCATTCACTGGGCAGAGTGAAGTGATGAATTCCATTTAAAACACAAAGCCATTTTCCCTCCTGATGCATAGCCTTTTACCTTTGAATTCACCACCACCACTCCCTCTTTTTTTGGAAATGCAACCCTGTCCCAGCAGTTTGGAGGTCTCAATACGAGTACGTGTTTGTCTGTCCTTAACACATTGCACTGACAATTCCACACCAGACTACAGTTCCAGTCAGCACAGACAGTCTTGAACAACACAATGAACAGAGAACAGCCTCCTAACACAGCTTTTAAAACCAACTTTCAGTTTTTTTACTCCAGTGCAACCATTTGGGAAATCTGCCTACCCAGAACTTGATGGCCTTACTGCACTGTCTCCAAAAACCATGGAAGAGTTGAACAGGTCACATATATCCAGATCAGGGACAATGTAAGGTCACTATATATTGATGACTCCTATTCAAATAGATGCTCACATAAGGCAGCAGTCAAATTAGAAAGCAATGTGTTTCTGTGGAAGCCTAGGTCTCTTAGCCACATTAAAATATAATCCATAACAAGTGAACGGTAAATCTCAAGGATCCAGAGATGAGTAACATGAATTACTGCTCATAAGCAGTTTGGGGTGTCTGAACAGGTACTTAAGCATTGAGTTGCGATATGAATTATGCCTGGACGCTTCAGCTCTCATGTACATGGACTGCTGCCATGGCCAGAAGGTGTCATATTTATTGAGCACATGCAGTCAGTCCAAAATGCTCTAGATATGTCAAAGTTAATTCATCGACACATGTGCTATATATAAGCTCAGGCTTTGAGACATCTAGACTTGCTCCAGCCAGATAAAATTTGGTGTCCAAAAGTCACAGTCATATGTGACAGATCTCAAATCTCTCCAGACCAGAACTCCAGGCAGAGAAAAAGCAGCAGGTCAAGAAAATCAGACAGAGGGCAGCCCTGGCTTCTGCAGCTGGGGTCAAGTCCAGCAGAACCACCACAAAGAAAGCCTTCACTGCAGCCAACTCAGGCCAAGGGATGATTAAAGGCACATGAGATCAGGGTTTGGGGATCTGGATACAGCACAGGAAGCACAATTCAACTGCAAAAGCTCCACCGGGGTTGTGTAACAAACCTGCCAACTGCAAGACTGAGTACCTACACACGAAGACACACTCCAGAGAGCGACCACAAGGCCTCACCTCTGCTAACTTGCTTGACTGTGTTATATTGCTGCCTGGTTCAGCTCTTCCTCCTTTCTGAAGCCACAAAAATCCTCCCCCCTCTCCTTTTAGTCTCCTTTGTTTCTCCCCGCAAATGTCTGTCACGGGTTCTTTCCAGATGTTACCAATTTCTTTCTGGAAAGATCAGGAGGTCCATGCACACACTTGTCTTCAGAAAAGAGAAACTTGCTTTTCTATTTTCTTGTATTAAACATATTTTTCCACTTTGTCTGGGGACTTCCAGGCAGGCATTAGTCATACAAGTACAAAGTATTCCCAAATGCAACTGAAATCCATGGGGTAGCA
Organism: Aquila chrysaetos chrysaetos; assembly: GCF_900496995.4. Taxonomy (NCBI): domain Eukaryota; kingdom Metazoa; phylum Chordata; class Aves; order Accipitriformes; family Accipitridae; genus Aquila; species Aquila chrysaetos. The sequence continues at coordinate 10,328,220 of NC_044012.1, forward strand.
ACAAGGTCTCCCCTCAGTAGATTTTTATGCCAGCAGTATCAAATATATACCATACCTGCCTGGCCTATTAATAACCTTTTAACTCCATACTCTCCTTCAGTTTATTCTGAAGTTTACCATTGTTTTCCGCACTGTTCAGCTGACTCTCCCCAATGTATTTTAGGAGATCACTGAGCTGCAGCAGCACCTGCCTTCCAGGCTCAGGAGCCCTCCCGGGTCACCTGCACAGCTGCTCTAGCTCCTCCGCACTAACACAGAAGCTGCACTACGGGTTTGAGGATCTTACACGCAAACCCCAGTGGCATCTGGAGCTCCAGATCAATGGGTAAGAGCAGCTTTGTGTCTAAAAGGGATATGGATTCTTTCTTGCAATGGATTTTTTCATTATGTTTGTGTTAGGCTGCTAAGTAAAACAGAGCAAGCTAGTTTCTTCTTTCTGCCACAGTCTCCAGATTGATCTGTCCTAGAAAACTGTAGTAGAGACAGTCATTTTTAGTCTGGTGAATAAGAAGGAGAAGTAGCGATTATGTCCACAAAAAGTTAACATGATGCAGACAAACCCAGTCTCCCAAGCAAAAAGGTATAAGGTGGTGCCGTGGCTTCTACAAATTTTTCTCTCACTTCAAGTTTTTAGGTGCTGTGGTTTTTTAGATCTGTCCTTTTAAGAAATCAAGATATATTTGGCTACACCCTTAGTGGATATGAAAAAAGGAATAGGTAAAAGAGCACAATAACTTCAGAAGGGACATGCAGGAGGAGTGTGTACATGACCACAGACCTGACAAAGCCCAGCGAAGAGTCATCTCTCCTATCATTTTTCCAGCTGCTTAAAATAGCAAATACACTGTTTAAAATCACTGAATTTAATTTCTTGTTGTCTCTTCCTCCCATGGGAAGAAGAAGGGTATCAGCAAAGAAAACCTGAGGCGCAGAATCCAGTTGTACACACAGCTACTCCACTTTTAAACTTTTTAATCGAGACTATCTCCTGTAACACTCCTGCAGTTAGATGAAGAGACTGGTCCAAAAGGGCACAACACAGTTTAATTGCCTGACCCAGGGCCAGCTGACCTTTCATCAGCCAATTGCTTGGCCAGCCAATGTTTTTTTGGCATCAAAAAAGAGTGATAGTACTGAACTATATTTAGTCACATTACATTCTCTCACCCATACATTGTGTTTGGCCATTGAAGGACAGAATAATATACAGTCCTGATGCCACAAAATCCTCCAGCATTTCCTCCCTTGGAATGGAGAACTGCAGTGAATAGCAATGAGGTTCTTATGAAGAAGATATTCCCTTTCTATAAAATACACAAAATCAGAAAGGACCATATTTTTTTCTTCTTCTTCTCTGAAAATTATTCATAAGAATAGATTTACAAGAACAAACCCAAGTTTGCTCTAGAATGGAATATTTCAACCCATGTTCAAGGTACTATTCACTATGACTTAATAATTTAAGTGCATTCAACACTCGCTTGAAATCAAAATAAAGAAAAAGCATGTGAAATATGCTTAGAACTACTTGTATTTCCCTTATTAACAGTGTATTTTCCATGCCTTATTTATCCTTTCTGCTGGCATATCTGCTGCAGACTTTGAATCAAAGTAAAGCTATGTTCTTTTTATTGCCAATTTTGACTGGATCCCTGATAATAAACCATTAAAATGACAAGCAAATATATAAAACTGGAATCATTGATGCTTACGTATCACAGTTCTTGAATATAATATGCACATCTCTCCCCTTTCTCTCTTGTCTTACATCTGAAGAGGATTTTTTATTTTTTAACATGAGTCATAATTCAAAATTATCCTACTTAGGCGTCAAATCACGTCTACAGCTAACTCTTTTTGGAGTTTCATACTACATTTCATACAAAATTAAGTGAAGGCAAAACCGGAGCTCATTTGTGTAAATGTTCCTACTATTCCTCTGTTTATAGACTACTTTAAATTACTCTAAGCTTAATGAAATTTAACACAGAAAATATTTCCTGTAAGAAATTAAATGTCCGGCAAAATTGTCAATTATCAATATGATTTATTGGTCAGTTCTAGGGGATGCTTCTACATGGATCTGTGTTCCCTTGAGTCTCTGATAGGCTTTATCTTAGTCTTGTAACCTCTACAGCTTCCACACCCAGGGCTCCACACCCAGGTTTGCTTCTTCCAAATTTTGACCACATCATCGAGGTTGCCGCCTGAAATCTCTTGCATCAAGCCAAGAGAAACGTTCAGTACATTTTATTGGAAGTTACCTGACTGCAGATAAAGGAGTGAGATAGCTCGAACTGATCTCACAGCCGAGCTGACAGCACTAGCCTTGCTGGAGCAATACATCATGTCTGCACCTACCTAAGTGTCTGTAAGCTTTCTAACCACTATGACTTTCATGCAGCTGTCTTAGAGAGACTGGAACTCAGGACCACCAAAATGCAAACCTCAGGATAATTCAGGATTCAGCAATTACTGCTCTTTGAGAGCAGTTCTTGGGAATCCTCCCTAGTATGGCGGGTCACTTCAATCGCAAGGAAAACGAGGGGTTTCCACAGAATTATGCCCATTAATGCTGATATCAAGCTATTACATTGGTCTGTAGTCCAGAGCAGTGCACTGCAGTCATCTTACCAAGCCAAGCCTTTGTTTGTTGTTATTAGAAACACACCCTACAAGATGACTTCCAGCTATGGAAGAAACAGATTTAAACAAATAAATAAATAAAACCCCTACACCTTAAACAAGAGTACGTGAATTAAACAAGAACCTAAATTGATTTGCTTTGAAAATTCATAAAGCGTCTACCCTTGTACTGCTCAAGAAATTTGAGGCAAATTCTGAGCACCATAAAGAAATTCATACCAAGTAACTTCACTGGCTGGGAGGTTTCAAATATAGGACCTACACATGGAGCAGCAAGGAGTATGGGACATGCACACACAGTTTAAAATTTGCACACCTGGCACACATGGAATGCATTTGTTTCTCTCAATGCAAAATCACAGAAGTTAAATGACATTCCTGATTTCTGAAATATCTTTGCAGAGAGATCATATTTCTAGAACCTTCTAGTAATAATCTACAGCTTGTAATTTTGTTTTATATTTGCTATAGCTTCCAATCCCCACTTAAAGTCCTGGAAACATTTGTTGCTCATTTCTGTTTGGTCATTTGGCAACCTTTATAGTTATTTTTCTTGACAAAATAAACAAAACCACTCAAATAAATTCAACTCAAGCTATCTTCAGTCCAATGCACTACAGCAGCATAACCTTGGGGATGTTTTCCACCCTGTAATAACAGTGCCTATTACAGCTCTAGCAAAAAGACACACAAAACTTTGTGACTCTGGTATCAAAGCTGCTTCAGCAGACCCATCCCACACTCCTGAACTCCACATCAGGACTTGGTGGTCAGCCGTAGCCCTAAGTCTGGCACTGGCTGGAGGCTTCCAAATGATCATTCTGGTTTTCAAACATAATTTTTTTTTTTTAATTTGCTTTTAAGTATACGAATCCCCAAACCCTGTATAATTATAATATAAAGATGTATAATTATACAAAGGCAGAATTAGTAAACATTTTAACAGTTCAAAGGATACCTGAAAATGGCTCTGTCTTTACCCCATCACATTTCAGTGTACACTGGACAAGTCAAAAAGCCCTGCTGGGTAAAAGCCCAATGACTGCAACGGAGGACCTCTGGAACAGACTGACCAGTCTGAAAACAAGACAAAGAAATGTCGACTGTCTACTGGTTGAAATAAAAATTATGAAAACAAGTTGGCATGTTTGAAGAAAAAAAAACATGTATAAAAAGTGAATTAATATATCCTGTTCAGAGTTCTAGAACACATATACATTTATTACTCATATTAATTAAAATCCGTTTGGCCCTATTCCTACTGTTCCTAAAGCCAATGGAAAGATGCCCTCCAACTTGACTTCTGGTCTATACATTACAGAGAAATTAGGTTTAGCAAGTTCTTGCCCCTTGAAAATATATATTATCTTCCACTAACAAGCTTTGAGTTAAAGGCTACCTTCCTGTTATGCATCGTTCATCTGTGGGAAAGTCTTGTCAGCATTACCAAAACTTATTTCAGAGAACAATCACACTTTATAATCCAAAATAGTTCATCATCTTGAAAATACAGAAAGCTTAAAGAGTCACACATCCACCTTCCACCAGCCAACAAGCCAGGGACACCATGAAGGTACATTTAGGGTTAAATGAAGATGATGGAGACAACAGTCTGATAACTATATTTTAAGTTCTCAGGATTTTTTAACCAGCTATGTTTTTAACAACAAATTCTGAATTCCCTTAAATTGGGATGCCCTTTGCCTCATTTGCTCTTTTGCTTCTGAACTTTCAGAGCTTGCATCCTCCAGCTCTTCTCCACAGCCACAGAAACAAACAAACAAACAAAAAATCTTAAATGTTACACAAGCTCAGAGTGCACAGCACTGCAGCAGATGGTTACAAAGAGACAGTAAAGCTTACATGAAAAGGAATTTAGAAACAGAGAAAAAAGGTTTACTGCTGCTCTCATTCAGGGCAAAATCAGGGTTCCACACCCCCCACTTTGAACATGCTGAGATCAATGTTCAGTTTAGTCGGGACTTACAGAAGCGCTCAAAGGTGGCCTCGCTTCCCCCTTCATGAACCTGATTTACCATGAACATGAATAGCATTCAGAGCTGTTTCCAAGTTTTGTCGTTTCATAACCCAAGATACAATTTAAAGGGAGTCCCAAATTAATGCAATCAAGATCTTTAAGTCAGTCTTATGGTTTCCAAAGAACTGCCTTATCATTTATGAAATGGGGGGCTAAGCAGGGCCACTAATCTAGCTCATTGTGTCAGAATCATGCAGAATATAGCTGTAATTAAATTACTGCAGTCTACACGTGCATAATATCACCTGTCATGTGCGTAATATCACCATCAGCCTGAGAATTCTCTCTGCAAAGACCATTTTGTTTTCTTGTATATTTTATCACTTTCTAAGACTTCAGGCTACTTCTATATGGTGCTTTTCCCTGTCAGTAAGAAAGCCTCTCTCCCTAAGCTGTAGGGGTGCCTTTGAAATTCACACATTGGAATTTATTCCCATTACAAACCTGCTGATCCAAACAAGCTTACAAACAGCAAGAGCCATGTCCTATATTTGCTAACCTCCTCTCTATATACTTTCAGCTTCTTCCCATGTCCTCCGTTTGCCCAGCTGATAACACGTGCTGTCTGGTTTGGTCTAGCTGCTGCCTCTCAAAGCAAACATGGATTGAGTTCTGCCTGACTTTCCCCCTGAAGGAGCTTTAATGTAAGTCTTTTTCCTCTAGCTGAGGATTTTCACCAAACTTGGGGGAACTTAGTATCTCTGAAGCCTCTACGTTACTGTCAGCTTCAGTGGAAACCGGCCACTGGATTCAAAAGTTATTAGAAGGGGACCGACAAAGATGCACAGGCAGTCAGACAGGTCTACTGTATAAAAGCATGTCAGTACTGAAAGTATGAAACAAATTAGTTAAAATTAAAAACAAACACCACCACCACCCCCCAAAAAACCAAAACAATACAACACCAAAAACCTACAATCTTTTGGCTCTTAATCTGAATGTGAAGGATGTTAGAGCATCTCTGATTCCATAACACATGGGATTTTAAACCCACACAAGTGATTTAGGAGCCTTTTGTAAATGCCATTAAGTGTGGCAGAGGGCTGTACTCACAGGCTGTACCTGCACAAGAGCAAGCCCAGTATTCCCAGCTGAGGAAGCTCATTTGAATCTGGAGGGCAAGGCATCATCAGTTAGAATAGGAGGATGAGAGAAACTGAAAGTTACACACACATTGTTAGAGAAAACGGATTTATCCTACCAAAATTTAAGTCTGAAACAGTGTTTGAGTTTTTACTTTTATTTCAACATTCTACTTCATGAATGCTATAATATAAAAAGCAATTCAGCCTTAATTATAGTGGTTTAGCTGGGTTGCTATAATTTTCCTGTCCCTTAATTCTCCCCATGTTTATAACTATCTAAGAGCTTAGGCTCTGGTAAATTTTTTATTCTTCATAATTGCTAAGCCTGAGTGGAGCAATAAGAGCTCCATGCTTAGCATTTCCTTCTGTAATCTAAAGGCATACTGTGCCAAATATAAGCCACTTGAAATAAGTCACTGTGGGTAGCAACGTATATGCTTTAACTCATGGTGCACAAAGTATCTGATGTCGTTTTTCAAGTCACCCACATAGCTATTCATCTCTAAGCCTATCCCATAGCCAGACACAATTGTATACTACTTCTACAGCAGAAATATTCTTCTATTTTTATCCTGTTGTTATTCCTTTGTTAAGTAGTTACAACTTACTTTTTCTACATTTTGATTTTACTAGAGCAATTCACACTTGGAACCCAAATAAAAAGAATTCCTGTATGCCACCATGTCCCTGGGACGCAGCTCACCAGACCTGTGAAAGCAAGGGATGACAGTGCTAGGGAGTGTGACAGAATTGGATCCTTCACCCAGCAGCTTTCTCCTTGCAGAAAGAGGGTGATCTTCCACTATGGTCCCCCCAGAGCCTATACAGGAAAAGAAGCAACCCTTTTAGCAACAACAAATAATATATCCTATTTTTGGTCACAACAATGTACAGATTTTACCTCAAATAGGCAAAGAATTTAAAAGATACAATTTTTTAAAACTGGGGAAAACCTTAGGCAACATACAAGAATATGGGAGAGGTTTAGGAAATTCTTTCAGATGTTGCAAGATTCCAAATTAAAGAAAAAAGTCCCCAACTGCACTCAGAAGACAGTCATTTCCTCAGAATTCCCATTTGACCATCTATGAGGTGGCCACTACCGATGCAAAATAATATTCTTGCTAAACCAACTCAGATGTTTTGTGAACACACCAGCTTCTACAGAACAAGAGAGAAGTTAGGTCCTATGTGCATCCCTATACAACCATCTGAGCACCTCCACTGAACCTGCCATCTGAATGGCTGTATCCCACAGGAACAGCCCTTCTCGTGCTTGCTGACCATTTTCATTTCCCCCCTTTCATGTATAACTTTAATTTTCAAAAGTTTTGCCTAGGGCCCTTAACTGGGCTCCATTGCTTTACACGATCAGAGCTACCCTCCCTTAGAGCACCCCACTGTCTGCCCTGGCCCTGCCCGAGCTGCTTTTTCCTGAAACATCCTCATCTAAGGACGTGTGTGTCAATTCTGACAAAACAAACGCACACTCGATACACAGCCTGGCTAGGAAGCACAGATTTCAAGGCCAGTTTACAAAGGCTTCCTCACCAGGGCCCGAATCTCTGACAAACAGCTTGCCACAGCTTCAGTTTACAGAGTTTATAATTGTTCTGGGAGGTGCATTACAGAGTAATCAAAATGATAACAATTCTCAAAAATTGCAGCGGGTTGTGTGGAAAGATTAAACAGCTTGGTCTTATTCTCACTGGGAAACAGGAGACTTAGCAAACACTGAATTAACATTTTTAATATTATGAAAGGGAATTAATAACATGATAAATATGGGGGGTGGAAATCAAGTAATAACCTATCGACAGCAGGTATTCTGCTGCTATCTGGAGGCTAACAAAGGTAGATAGAATTTTTCTTGTGAAATCCCAGTAGGGAGCAGAGCATGCATGCAAGATTCATGCAAGCAAGACAGTAAATGGGTGGGGTAGAAGTGGTAGAATATGTGCAGCTGCGCAAAGTCTTCAAAACCGGCTACACATCAGAAATTCTGTTACCCGTTTTAGGGGATTTTGTACAAGTGACATTGTGCAGCAGGGGCAGACAGCTGTGATTCCTCCTTGCATACATCTAGTCGCTCACAAGCGCACACAGGAGGCGAGCGAATTCTTTCAGCAATCTCAAAACCATCCATCCACCCAAAATGGTAATTCCCCTCTGGAGTACAACACATACGGTACAGTCTTTGTTTCTTTTCACTTGTAAGCAAAATAATTTCCAGGCAGTGTTGCCATCATGCTTAATTTAGATTTTAAAACATTCTGGAAACCTTGACGTGACGTGAATGATGGCTCTTAAAACATCCAAAGCTGCCTCCTAGTCTTTACACTAAATACAAGAAATTGAGAGGAGGAAAAGGAAAACAGGCAGGGCATCATTTGCTTTCTTGTCAACTATTTAATCATAAATTTACTTTTTTTTAAAAAGAGGCTAAAAAAATGGCCTTACATCACAACTAAAAATTTGGAATTAACACATACAGACCTGGGTAAAATTTTCATGCCACCTCTAAACAACCAGCATAACTTTCAGAAACTTGCATCTGTTCCTGAAAAAATCTGCATCTTCTCAGCACTGGGCCATGTAGGATTCATGCCACCCACAGCCAAGGCTGAATATATCAGCTAGTTTTAAGTCACAAAGCTCAGGTATTGCTAGTGTAATAGCTGTAGCCGCTAGTATGGCTTGCCTGCTGGAATATCCATCCAGCTTCTTAAGTAGCTTTTGCAGCTCTCTCCAAGTTCCTAAAGGTCCTGTGCTACCAACACCTGCATTAGTAAGCTGGAGCTAGCTCAGGAAAGAGAAGCAGACGAGAAGGAAAACAGAAACTACAGGAATGTATATACAACCCTTCACTTGTCCAAGTCTGAAAACACTGACTTTACTAAAGCAAAATAATAGAATTTTTTATTTCAGAGTACATTAAGCTGTAGCTGAATATAGAGCATTTGTACACAAGGGCCAAATCCTGTTACCAAATACAGTTATTGTATTGCTCTGAAGCAAAATTGGCATGCAAGGAAGCCAGAAAGAGTGCTGTGCTCACCTACAAACATGCCATTCGTACCACACCACTGTAAACTGACAAATCCACCTCCCTGTGCGCTGGTATTTTATTAACCTTTTAAATTATTTAAATGTTTGCAAAAATTGTTGTCATTTTACCACTTACTTCCTTTTTTAAGGTAATTCACTTGAGCTTCGTAATACAGAAGGGACAAGACATGGGAAGAAAGGTTAAAAAGCCAGCTGATCCCGTTCTGGAGTACAATTAACACAGTACTTTACTTTCACAGGGCAGTTCTAGCTTAGTAAATATAATGATAGCTTTACTCTGAGGTTAAAATGAGAGGACATTCATTTTTATTACTAACATACCTTGACAAAGGTTCCAAGACCAAAGACAGACTGTCAGCATAATTGTAAAATAATACTTTCTTCCACGCTTTTAATTACATGAAATAGCTTTTGTATATTATTAATAATATTCCCCACCATTAGAGTAAAACTTGATTAAAGGCATCGCTTTATGCACAGACACAGAGGAGGTTTGTATAACACAAGAATGAATTAGATTTTTGGATTACAAACAGGCAACAAAACTAAGAAAATGTGCTCACTTCAAATCCAGCCAAGTCCGGGCAGTTTGAAGCAAGACTCAGTTCCCTCTTTGAGAAGTTTACATCGCCAAGAGGCAGTTAACACAAATTTAGCTTGAAAGGCCTGCCACGCAATTGAAGAGAAAAGTTTTATGCTCAGCAAACTTCTCTTCTGAGAACAGGTCACCCTTCTCATAGAAGAAACTCTGTGATCCCAAGTCTGACCCAGAGCCCACCGAGCCTCTCTCCATTAATTTCAGTGGATTCTGGAGAAGTCCTTACATATGGCTGCTTCAGCCACAGCTGATGATTGGCATCCCCCAGATATCCCATGGCTAGTTTTCCCATCACACAATATTACACTTGTCACCCAGAAGAAAGACACCGTATTAATACAAAACACTGATTATTAGGGGGTTATACAACCCTGGCTGTCTAAAAGCAAGTGACACCCTGCTGTTACTCTCCCCCAATATTTTAAATATATCAGTAAAACAAAATAAACACCAAAAAAAGTACTCATTGCTGTAATAATTCTTCTCAGTTTGATATGTCCTTCCCTCCAAGAAAATGTCTTGCGTTTGGAGGTTTAAAGGATTAAGTGATATAATAGGTTTTTGCATCCCTATCTTCCATGACTTACATTTGATAGCTTTGGTCCAGCCTTAACATCCACTGAGCCATTTCTGCAGATGATTAGCTCTCTGCTGAAAAATAGTTCGCATGGTTTTGATTGTATTTAATAGAGGAATACTGTAGTACAAGACTAAAAAAAAAAAACAATTTACAATAGATAAACTTTTATGGTTGCATTAAAAAAAAATTTAAACAAAAAGTCAATTTACTTTCCACATGAACGATTTAGATGTTTTTCCAACAGATGAACAAACTGCAGTCATTTCATAATTCCCAAAGCAGTGAATACAACAGCTCACCAATGTTACAATCGCCATTTCTTCCAGAGCACATGCAAGTTACAAACTTTCATCATATTTAATGTAGTGATTACACTTATTTTTTCCAAGTTGTCTTGCCCTGTAGTTGAAAGGGCTGACACAGTGCATCTTCTCTGTAGAGTAACACCGTTATCTGTTAGCTCCGTTAGCAGCAGATCAGAGAGGAAGATCTCAGAGCAGTTGTGTTCAGTTTCCTCCCAGGCAGGGATATAAGCACGTAAGCAATCCAATGATTTCAGGTGGAACTACTCAGACATTTATAGTTAGGCATTGAACCTGCACTACACATAGGAGAGTAAGTGTCCCACAACAAAGTTCTTGGTAGTATCTAAACCACCATTTTTAGTAGGGTGGAAATGGAAGCAGATGAATGTGTCTGAAAGGAAAAGCCATCTAGAAATCACGGCACAACTTTCTTTTAAAGATGACTTGCCTCCATGTGTAACAGCCATCCCTCATGACGTCTGCAGACCTGTAAGTTTTGGAAATGAACAGTGCATCTTGCATCTTATTCAGAAAGTCAGTGGCCTTAGTTCTGTGCCTGCCTTCCACCACTCTGGCACCAGCATGGAAAAAGCTGCTTGAAGAGACCCAAAACCACAGCCAGAAGGAAGAGCTGTGCAGTGGCCAGTGCATGGCCAGCAGCAAGGCAGGGCTGCAGCTCCACCTCCTCAATTAGCAAAATCACCCTTCAATCAGATCAGGGCCAGACAAGCTTTGGCCTTTCCAGACCTGTCAGAGAGCCAAGACCCAAGGTGTGTGTAGTTTGACTGTGCAATTTCCAGTATTTGATTTATATGTAATGGAAAAACACATATCATTTCAGCAGTACGCTCAGCCTTTTAAAATACAGCCCCTGAAGTACAGACAGGCCAGTTACACCGCTGGACACCCTCCCTATATCCCAGTTTGCTGTGGAAGTCCACTCTCCGATGTAACAGACCCAACCGCACTGTCACACATATGCTTTCCACAATAGCTCCTAATACTGACATGAAAGAAGTAAAGGAATCCCAAAAAGTAATATATACCTTTTCTATGGGAGGTTAAGATGCCTCTTATGGGAGGAAAATTGGGTATCTGGCAATTTTAGAATCATTTGGGAAGCTGGGATTGTACTTATTTCCCATCTATATGAGGGAGGGAAGAGGGCTCTTCAAAAAATAGTTTGTTGCTCAATATGGTCTTTTGCAGGACTTTACCTTCCTTTGTTATTCATTGAAATTTATAAGTGAAAGCTGGGAGTCACAAATGGAAAAGAGATCTGACTGGCAGCTACAACTTCAATTTGTATGAGAAATCTCTCTGGAAAACATCCTTATTTTGTCTCAGACTCACCTCCCAGTAACAAAACCATGACGGTTACACTTGCTGTCCTCTTGTGTACCCATCCTCACACTGGAAATTACAACTAAATTACAAAACAGCTTGTCCAATACTCGTGAAATCAAAATTCATAGTCCACTCCACTACAACTAATTAATTTTCTTAAAACTGCATCCCAGAGTGATCAAATGAGACATGAGCTCTTTCATGAGAAGAAAATCCCACTAGAGTTCCTTAACATCAAATGTAACAAACACCAGCGTTTCAACATTTGCATCACCATGTTTGAACCCCCATGTTTGCATATGTAAGCACACATTTGCATGTAAGCATTATGTATTATTAATATTGACTAATATTATTATTCAAAGGTAGTAGTCTGCCTACGCTCTGTGTGAGGTTTGTATATATGCATGCAAAACCGGCTCATGAAATGAAACAAAAATAGATTGCTTATGGTTAAGTTCATTAAAAGAAGAGAATATATGACCATATTAAAAACAAGCAAAAAAAACGTTCCACCTCTCAGCACTTACTGTTCACAACGGCTCCACTGTGAAGTTTTACAGCCTAGCACTTCTTTTGTCTACCCAGTCCTGGGAACCCTTTTGCACATTTTCATATAGTTCATATTAAATATGGGAACTTTAGCTTCTTTCATGAGACACAGTTCTACAGCTATTTTCCCTAAATAATAGCCATCTGTTCTGAATGACCTCCCCAAACAACTCGCTTTGTTAATGGCAACTTTGCTACAGTTAATACACAGTTGGGATTACCCCAGCCAACTTTCCATGGGCCTCTATTGTTATGAAAACCTATTATCAAGCAATTAAATGACAGCAAGAATGTAATAAAGTACAACAGTTTTACTTGTATCATTATCCTGGGTGCTGATGTTAATGAAAGGCTATCGCACCCTAGACTGTAATTCCTAGATACTGTCATACAGGAGAATAACTCCCGTCAGCAGCTATTTTCAACCTTAATGGTTTGAGCAATTACAATCCTTGCCTAAGCCCTTCCCCAGTATTTCACCCCAAATTAAATTAAGAACAGCTCTGAGATTATCTTCAGGGCTTGCTGCTGAAGGCCAGGTGTAAAGGACACGAGGCTAGCCCCACCTAAAGCTCGGCCAGTTTTTGAAGGTATTTGTTTGCTTTCTTGTCAGACAGGCAAGCCTCATGGAGGTGCCTTCACAATCACTTGTCCTCTGTGTAAATGAAACAATAAACCAGCTTTCTAAATTCTCTATTCTGTACTTGTCTCAGTAGAAAATAATGAAGTTGAATTGCCCTTACAGTCCTTTTAGTATCCTGCTGGCAGGTTGAATTTCTAGCATGACACCTTTCCTTTTCTCATTTCTAGAACTAAACATAAACTTAAATAATCCTCTCTGAGAAACAAGATGCGCATAATTGCCACAGATACCACGAGATGTCTAGAACATTTCATCTTTCTAAGTTGTCCTAGGTTTGAAATTTATACAATCAGCATTTTGTATTTCTGATATATAACATAGCAGTAGGTCTAAAACAAGTTCTTTTTCTCCCACCGTGAAAATAATCTAAAAATTTATGTTGACATGAAGTAGTACTTTCTCTATCACTGAGACGATCCAAGTGCAGTCATACTGTTTGGCATAGATTCAGCTAATATGCATTTATAGTTCTCCTTCCTTGACAGAAGGCAGTATATTTACCAGCCTGTATGTGCAGTTAGGCTAAAGTGTTGTTTTTCACTGGGACTCATAACCTCTACTCTTTGGAATATTTATTTTCTTCCTAAGATGCAATAGGGAAACTTTATGCAACTTACTATATCAACTCTACATCAATACTACATACAGGCTTCTTCCAGATAGCTGATCAAAACAACTAGATGGAAAAGCTCCCCAGTATAAATTGCTGGATGAGAGAGAGAATATGAATCAACTCTTTGTTCATAAGCATTTTTAGATTGTTTTATAATTCAGGTGGTCTTACAGCAACTACATTAATTTTATAAGACAGAAGTGTTTGACTCCATCTAGTTACATGGGCAACATATAAGTACACTATCCTAAGAGGGGCCCTTCAGGGGGCGATTTTTTCCAAATCAAATGAGAAACACGGGATTCAGTTACATCACCTCTTAAAGCAGATGAAATTTATTTTCTTCCACTTCTCGGGAGAAACCACAGCAGCTGCCAAGCAGGATGGACAGACTTGATCATCCCTCCAAACCCACTCCCTTTGCCATCCCATTATGCAGGAACAGTCAGAATCTCTTTTCTTTGGTTTGGGCCCATAATCCAAGCCAGAAATGGGAAGAACTGATGTGATACCTTACTCCTCCTCGCAATCCTTCACATAAAATGATGTTAAACTAAAATTTTACAACAGAAACATTATCTTTAAAAATTGTAATAAAGCACAAGGGTACCTTATAATATATAGAAATGTTCTCTGTATATTTCTGTCTACTGGGAAAAAAGAAACAGGAAAATAATATATTAAAATAACAACACAGATAGGATTGTTTCTTGGAAGAACTCTGGTAATAAAGCAGAAGAGTGGAGTTCTGTTCTGTAAAACAACTTGTGCTAGCATGAGGAAGACCTGAACATCACTCATGCTGCTGAGAGAAAACATGCATTTCCCAGCTCCCTTATGAATGCCAATTTCATCTCTCCCAACTCTCTATTGTCAAGCTCAAGAAACATGGTGCAGACTTGTATAACAGCCAAACAACCAACATTTGCTTTTGGTAGCCCCTCCGAAGTTGTGCACTTTCAAAACCAGTGTTTTTTACTAATATCCTCTCTGTTCCTCATCATAGTGACCATTCGGATCTCTTTTCGAGACCTGGCTTATTGAAAATATCTTGCTAGAATGATTGTCCCTTTCACACCTACAGTGTAATAAGATGTGATTCTCCTATTGACACTAGTGGTATTCCAAACACACAGGAGAGCAAAGTAACATAGCTGAGTATTTCCCAGAAGTTCCCAAGAGAAAATTTTGCCATTACAAGAGTTATCGCAATAAGCTTTGTCTGCGTGTATTGTAATGGACAACGGCTAAAAAGGTCCACAAAGTCAAATAGATACAGTAAAGGATGTTTCTGAAGCTGCACAAAGGGGTTTTTTACCCCTTTGTGTCATGGATGAGACAGAGTAAGCAACAACCTGAAGAAGATGCGGATACTGGGGGTTATTTAAAAACACTGAGGAGATTAGAGCTTTCACCCTCAACCCCCTCAGTGCTATCTTTGTTCCTCAGGTCTCGACTTCACTATCCAGCCGGGAGGTTAGACAGAAAGTTGTCTTGCTGTAGCTGCGCAGCTGCACACAGTTATCCCTCTCAGGTCTTCCTGGCAAAGGTCTCTGGGCATCCGCCGGCATTTGTCCCCCTACTCATATCAGATATCCAGGATCTTTCCAGGATCTTTCCTCCAGGCAGGATCATCACCACCTGCTTTCTGGTGTGTCTTCTTTCTGAGACCACTTCTTACTTCGGGACTCCTTCTTTTTCAATACCAGCTCTGCTTTCCAGAACCCCAAGGCCTCAGTTCTCCCTACATAGTGTATGTACAAAAGCCCAACACGTGCCTCCTAGTCAGTGGTTCTGATTTATGTCTCCTTATTAACTGGAGGATTTGGGATGTGCCACTTGTTTAATTCAAGCATTATCAGAATCTACAGCCACCCCATACCAGGCGTCTGCCTGAGTTCAAAAGTTCAGTTTTGGATATTCACACACACAGAGTGAAGAGCCACCTGCTAGCATTCACAATTTTTTCCACCTACACCACTTTGGTATGAATTTATTAAAATACAGCTTTATGACAAATAGTCAGCACAAATTCCTGATTAGACCTTAATTACAGAATTCCAGACAAAGCGTATGCACAGGTACCATACGCTTGATGAAACCTGAAGATGAAACAAAGCCTGCAGGACCATTGAAGCACAGCAAGGGCTTTCCCCAGTATGCTTGTGTTCACTACAGACAGAACTGCTAGCACATGTATTGATATGAACACAGTGCCCAACCCATGGTTAATCAAGACATCTGTATTTTGGGGCACTGCACACCCTTGATATGAGTTGCCCTAGGGGTGAAGTGCAACATCTGGCCTATATTTCTGACGCTGAGCTTCCAATGGAAAAGACAGACCCTACCAAGGGGGGTGCAGGGGGAGGAGAGTAGCTCAGACAAATACATAAACTAGATGCTTAAAAAAGTGGAGATGTATGCTGAGAATATACAAATAAAAGGACTAGCTTCTGCTCTCACTTGCACCAGCATAAAACCTGAATGGCCCAAGGGAACTCAGTATAGCTGAACCTACATAAACAGTGAGTTATGAAATCAAGCATTGAATAGCAAATAATACACTTCATGATAGTAGTCATTTCATAATACTGCTGCCTTACCTGCCTTTCTACATTAACTGGCCTTAGAATAAGAGGAGTAAAATTAGTATACAGCTGATAACCATCTAATCATTGGTTACATAAAAACATATAATGCTTTAAAATTAGGCTCTGAAATGAAGGAAGAAAAGCTTGTAAATAAGAAAGAAATAGATTATTGTTTTAGAAAATTCTAATGGATTTTGGGAAAGAGCGTTTGAGACATCTACTCGCTTGCTTCACCTATAAACACAGAGAAGAGGCACTGTTGGTTTTTTCTTTCCCCCTACTGAGTGCTAGTGAGGCAAGCTTATTGCCTGCACACACCATTTGACATCCTGAAAACAGAATGAATGCTCCACTGGCAGCTAAGGAAGATAGAAACGTTCTCAACATTTGTCACATTCCCTGATTGGTTCTCACTGAGCTATTTGGCATGGAAATGTGAGGAGCAATGGAGCTCTGTAAAGCAGAACGCAGGGAAAAGCACTTGCAACAAAGCATCGTCTTTTTAGAAGTGAATGTTGAGTTACAAGACTGAGACAAGAAAATGCATCACAATGATACATTTGATAATGCCTTTTATGCAAATAAAGAGGAAGTTAATTATTAAGTCCCAATTAAGTATGTGTTCACTACTTTGCTAAAACCAATTTATTTTCAGGAAAGCATACAACCACACACTTAGCTTCAAAATGGATGCAGCTTCAGTATGTACCTCAAGTTCAGCATGTACCAGAGCACTCTGCCAAATAGGGATAAACATGAAGAGCCGATGCACCTTTAACTTCCAGAAACTGCTTATCATAAACATGATAAGCAAATAGCCAGGTAGCTAACTGGACCGGAATTTTCTATCCAAAAATGATTGTGAAACACTTAAAGTAGCAAAAAAATTAAAACAAAAAGAAAATTGACTTACCCAAGGAAGCTCAAAAGAAGGCCATGCTTAATTTGACTCAGATTTGATTGAAATTCACCCTCATTCATTAAAAGGTTTGAAAACTTTCGGACACCCAAAAATTGACTCTCTGGTTGCGGAGCAGGGTACATAGGAGCCATTTTTCACAGGCTGGATTTCCTAGACAACTTTTCCCACAAACCTATCAACTGAAATGATATAGTTACACAGGCACTCACAATCCACACATTAGCAAACGATGTTTGTTTTGATAAATAATGACACCCACAGCCAGCTGACATAAAACTTCCAAAACTTCTTATGTGCATGCACACACGTCTCCATTTCCGCAGCCACTCAAGACTAACATACATCCAACTATGTTTAACGAACATACATGCAACTATTTAATTAAATAGATTATCAGGTTAGTATAAAATCATACAGTTTATTTTGCCTTGACTTCAGCAGGGCTGTCATTTATGCTTAATTTAAGTGCTGCACTTCATGTCCTGTAACACATGTGAAGTAGACAAGAATTATTACCTCCATGCACTTCACAAATGGGAAACTGAGGCAAAAGAAGGTTAAGTGACTTGCTCAAAGACACCTGAATGGTTGTGAATGATGAATATGAGAGGGGCTGAATAACCCCTTGTTTAAAGCCTGTAAGTATGCCTACTGAAATGGAATAAAAATAGGCTCTTTACTTTTAAAATGGCTCGTTGGAATTTTCCAGCATTTTGTGTTTCTTTTCTGTTACCCTCCACCAGCAGCAGAGTTCCCACACATAAAAGCAATATTTAACATTAGTATGTTTAGAAGTTATTCTGATGTCAGTGATGTTGAACTAAATTTAAAACAAGTTCAAAGATAAGCTTTATCATCTAACCTCCACACGTCCCATTATACCCTTGTGCTAAAGCTCACAGCATTACCTTTCAAGCAGATGGCACCTCCACTGCGTGCAGCGTCAGACCTAAAGAACATCAGCAACTTGCCCAACTGAGGGAATGCCCTACCCCAGCTATTCCTATCTTCAACACAAGCAAGTCAGAAGTGTAAATCTGCCTTTAAAGTTCAAATTCCTTATATTTGCATCTAGATGTTTCCTTAGAACATCAATTCAGATTTTTTTAAGTATACATCCATGCAAATCAATGCATGATAGATAGTCCAAAAGCAGTCATATTTGAACAGTCTTAGTATATAGGACTCTTCAGGTATTTAAAAGATCAAATACATACGCAGCAGAAAAATTGTAATTAAAATTGGAAGGCAGGAAAACTCCAGGCATTTCCTATTGTCCAATATGCACAAAAGGGAGTGACTCAAAGAAGAATGTGCAGCTTCTTTTTGAGCACAAACAACGGGCACTCCTGAACTAGAGGAACCAGGGTCACAGGGAGATACATCACAACTATAAATAATTCTGATTTTAAGGCTATGGTTAAATGAAAACAGAAAATACTACTGACAGCACCTATGCTTCTTGTCTTTTTCTATATTCTCTTACAATTGACCTTGAGAATACTTAATATTAGCCTAAGGGTGGAAGGAAATGTTCTTCTTCACTACAATCATTTAATAATAGCTTGTCCTCCTTCTGCTCAATATGCAAGTAGACACTGCTTTTATAATACCTTCAGAAGGTGCTTTGTTCATACCGGTAGCTACTGCATAAAGCATAGGGACTGCATATGCCTAAGATATAAAACTGTAATGCCAGTGCTGGGCATCAAGTATTCAGATACAATAAATCGCAGTATCACAGCACAGTACAATACCATGAAACAATTCATCTGTCATTCAACACAACTATTTAGAAAGCTACTTCTGGGCTGGGGGCTCCTGCCCCTCAACTGGAGGGAAAAAAACAAACAAACATATTGTTCAATCAAACCACAAAGTGAATTTTGATGCAACAGGCATTTTGTCAAGAAAAAATGTCTGCGAGCAGTTTGGAGATGGGGTGAAATCTGATTGTTAAACTGTATTTTGTTCACATTTATGAAATGCTAGAGTTTGACATTGTCATACGTTTGCTGATAGATGGAGGAAAGGAGGCTCAGGCTTTCCGGCACCACCGAGCAGCCCCTGAACCCTGGAGCCGCACTGCCCTCTCCCGAGCTCTCAGCACACTCGGCAGGCAGAGCAAAACACAACCTGCTTTTTCAGAGTGCATCCGTAAAGCAGGCAAAATATCTACAAATGCAGTTCAGGCATGTTGGATAAACTTCGCCGTTTTGCAGCCACACTGAGAAATGGCAGAGAAGCCTAACGCGTGAATACCACTGCCTGCTGCAGTCCTCTGTCTTTCCTTGCTAGCGCTTAAAAAGCACAGATTTTCGGCAACAGTCAGAAGCTGGGGATCCTTCCAGAAGGATGGAACATGAGCAGCGACGCTGTCTCAGGTTACCTTCTTGTACATACGATTAGAACAACTCAAAATCAGCAATCTGCAGGAAAACCCTCTCTCTCAAGAGCGGGAGCTTATCCAGTACGCTGCAGGATGACAAAACAAAGGTCTGTGAAAGGAACTGGGGGCTTTGTCCTCCTACACCGTAGCAAGCAGTGCAAGGATTATTCAACCAAATAACGTCAGGGGCAATTTTGAAGATACGCTCTTACAGCAGTGCGTAGCTGCTTCGTAATTCCAGAAGGGGAAAATGCATGTGCATTCACATCTATAATTACTGTGATTTCTGGAATAGTCGTAAGTATACAAACCAGCTGTCAGGGAGAATGCCATTTGTGACTAGAACTAGTGCAACCGCATACATCATTCCACCATGCAACGAACTTCAATGGTTGAAATCTGGATTCAAATTGTATATAGTACATTTCCCTTAAAAGCCATTTCAGCCATTTAGTAGGCTAAATATAGGCTTAATTTTCAATAAAGCCAGTTAAATACTACTTATCTTCAATTTGCCTATCATAAAATAGTCTCTTGAAATAATTTTTTCCTCATTTTCCCTATTCACATATTTTCCCAGCCCTCTCATTTGACTTCCTGATTTCAGCTCCAGCCCTGCTTTACAAGCTCATTCCTATTGAAACGTTACAAGTTCTTTCCAACCTTTCTTCCAGGGGTTCACAAGGACACACGTACACCATGCAATTCAGTTTCAGAGGACAGTGAGTTTAAGGGATGATTAAAACCAGTTTTATTTCTTTCTCTCTATGCTTAGCACTGTATTTTTCCTTTGCTGATACACTATGATTGAGTGATACACACTGTAACTTTATTTAAACAGAAATCATGGTTCACGGAGAACAAGATGACAATAAGCCAACTTTTAGCCAACAAGTCTTTGCTGCAGCTCTAACACACAAGAAGTTCAAGAGCTTTTGAATTAAAAGGATTTCTGCAGTGGAAAGAGCTAATAGACAGAAAAGGGCACAAGTTCATACTCTGTCTTGAGGATCCACCTCTTCCACCGAGTTCCCAGGAGAATCCACAGCCGGAGGACCGGTCAGACCATGAAGGAGAGCTACTCCCACACAACAATTCTGCATGTTAATGTCTCATGTTAGCAGACCACTACTCCTTGCTTACAGTAATTTAATACTTGCTGTTACCAAAGTAACATCCAAATATTTTAACCTTTATGCTCACAGTTGTTCCTTTCTTGCAGGCACCTTTCTCCATGATGCTTTGCTCTCTTCCATTTATAAACATCAGTTCTTTCCTTACGTTTTAAGCTGAGCTTAAATTAATGCTGCTCTTCTGTGTAGCAACAGCAAGAACTTCAACTACCAAAGCACCTTTTCATGCCAAAACATCTTTGTTTGTGCACCAGCAACAATGATTAATGTCAACACAGCTCTGGGAATTGTGTTTGTTAATTAACTGCTGCTGTAGAGCTAGCAGGCAGAGTACAAAACATGGCGTTCCTACAGGGTGTACACAAATACTTATTATTTTTCTTATGCAAAAAATCCCAATGGAAGACTTATTGTTTGGGTTTGTTTCATTTAACAGATGAAATAGTTACACTTTCTGTTAGGTATTTTGGGGTAGGGTCTCTTCACCTGAGCTCCACCAGGCAGAGAACTGGAGTGGATGAAAAGAAAAGTAGGTTGGGTTTCTGTATTTCCGAGCCCTCTGAGCTAGGTCACCCCTGGAGTAAGGCAATGTCTGCTCTAAAATGAAGTGTGATAAATTTCTGAAGGGGATTATATGATACGGTTTTCTGTGATAGCAAGAGACTGAACTCAATGACCCAGAAAGCCCCTTTCCGGTCCTATGTTGCTAAAACGCTACTTCCCAGGCACTAGTTATTAACAGCTGTAAGACACTAGCTATAAGAGAACAGTCTGAAGCAACGTGCGGAGCAGGTGATGCTGACAGGAGACACGCAGCTCTGGGGAACCACTTAAATCAGCTGGCCCTGACAGAACTCTCTGTTGCTCTGAGACCACAGCCATTCGGGGCATCCACATAATGGGAGAGCAGAAACAGCTCAACGTAACTAGAATCTATAGCCTGAAACATTCTGGCTGAGGTCTGCGCACCAAAAAAACTCACTGAAATATTCCCCGACTAGGAACTGATCCACAACAACCTCTCCCCATGTCTCACTGCAGAACCCTTTTGCCATCCTGGATCCTGGGATGCTGCTGTAATTGACTCCATCCATTACCTTAAAATGTTCTCCAGTTTATCCTGCCTTTATCACATCTAGCCATTGTAAAAATCTCTTCTGTTTTACATCTTCCCTGTGCTCTCAGCAATGCTATTACTCCTATAATAAGCTTAATGAGGACACTGAGTGGAAGAGTCTTCACATAAATCATCACAACAGAAAATGCTCCGGAGATGCATACAGCAATGTCACACTGCCCTCTGTTGAAATTTGAGGCACTAAAGTAATTTTTAAACTTCTCATTTCTAAGGACTAAAGGTTAATTATTTAATATTTTTAAACTGCAACAGCTCTTTCCAGCCATTAGAGAAGACGATTATTTTTTCACGGATTACAACATACATATTGAACTAAGTTTAATTAGCTGTCAGAGAGAGAAATCCTTACATCCCTAAAGTCGGGGCCAGGGGGAGGGGGGGAGGCAGTAGGAAGGGGCTGCAAATTCTGAACCCGAATATGCCTTTCAAACTTGAAGACTTGCCCCAACACTAATGATAATAGACTGAGCCCTTTTAGCAACTGAGTCATCAAATCCACCCACAAGCCAAACTAGCTCTCGCCAAACTCTCATTGACTGTCGCACCAGCTGCTTCCTTCCACAACCTCTGGCAACCACGGCAAACAACCTCTTCTTAAGAAAAATTACTACAGGTAATACTTCTTCCTCAGCAAAACCGGTTAAGCTGAATGACACCCTGGGAGGAGGTGCTGAGTGCTCTGCAGGTGTCACTAACATTTACCCTCTACGCTGTAAAGGGCTCTCCTGCTGCAGAGCTCATCCTGCCTCTGTAGCACATTGAAAGCATAAAATACAAATCATTCTTCTTCTGTACTTATCAGATTGTGCCACATCTCATATTTTAAAAATCCCAGATGACATTCCATGATTACACCACAAAGAGTTTTTGACGCACACAGACCCATACTTTAATTAGCCCACTTCGCTTTGAACACATTGCCCCAGAGATGAGTCAGGAACAACGTTCAATAGAAGCATCGTACTCTGCATTCAGCAAGTCTATTCTTAGGTATAGGAGGAAAATCAGACTGCGTAAGAAACAAGTATATACTCTGGACATTCAGCCTGAGGTTACCCTTAGGGAAAACATCTTTTGAAATTATTGGCAGCAGGCCATTGTCAAGTGAGCGAAGGTACTGGAATGAGCAGCTCATGCCAGCTACCCCTTCATGTTAAAAGCAGAGGGGTAACACTACGGAGAGGAGAGCTGCACAGCACAGTGTATCTTTCTCTGGCTGTTTGTCCTCGTGCGGCCAAGCAAAACCTCAGCAAGTGCTATGTGCAGCTTTAAATTGACATCGAGTTCAGAAAGAACAGAAAATTTAATTCAGTTATAAGCTTTCACTGTTTAACAACAGCACGGTGCCCCCTTCAGAGATGTTCACCCCATATAGGTGACAGTATGGAGTCTGATGATTCACAAGCCCAGTTATCCTGATTGTTTGAATACATATTTTTATCATATGTGTGACACTCACAAAAGCAAAGGCAAGCAAGACCCTTCAAAATGTATTTTCTAGTAAAGATAATGTTTTCTACCTCAATGACAGCTACAATACCAAATCCAACTTATCAGCATTCTTCTCTGATCTAAAAAGTAATTCATCAGCTCTATCATCGTATCTAATAAGAATATGCTATAAGGTCTCAACTTTGAAAATGTGAGTCAAAACCATTTTTAAGAACCCCATGGAGCTTCTTTCATTATCTACTGTTTGCTGCAGACATGAGAGCATTAGCCTTTCTTCATTTAAATTACAGTAAAGAATGGGGGGTTTTGGTGACTCTCAAGATTTCTTCATTTCAGTACTAAAAAATTATATCCTCTGTAGCATGGCCCAAGACGATAGGACATGGGGCTAGGAGCCAGGTAAGTCTGACCCAAATAAACTATTAGATATGTAAAATCAAACAATCAGTTAGGTCAATTTCACCACTGCTAAAACAGCAATAGACTATCTGGCTCTGTTTACAAAGCTCTTTCAGGCCTGTAAAAGAGTGAATCATCATCGTTTTGGCGCCCCTAACAAGCTGGGGCAGGTATCTGAAGCCATATGAGAATAACACGATGATGGAGTTTCAGCATACTCTAAGCAACATTAGCTTTAATTATGTATATACTTCTCCCTGGAACAAAGGTGGTCATAAAAAGCACATTGAGCACCTCCCCTTCTGTTAGGAATTTCAAAACTAGCAGTGATTTGCAGACAGATTACTGTTGTCACTTAAGAACAAACTTTATATCAGAATTGAGGTAGAAATCAAACTTTCCTGACATATATACAATTTTTTATTACCAGAACAATTTCTAATAGAGAACAGAAAATGTGTACTCTGAAGGCTAAACATTTAGACACACACTTAAATAAAACACACCTTGAAGCCTATAGGTAACATCATCAGTCAATAACAGATGGAAATCACAAAACAACCCTCCCCGACAGTTGTCAAATGTATATGTAAAGAAGAAAGGATGCATCATTTTATTCTTGGAGCCCAGTGCTATTAAAACAAAACAAAGCAAAAAAAACCTCACACTGGGCTACCAAGAATCCTGTGTTAAAACTCATGGCCAAGCCCACATCAGTCTGCAGGAAAAAAGGACATTTTCAACACTTCAGTTGAATAACACTTCACCCTCTGCTAAGTGCACATGCACAACTGTTTTACAACACTCTTTCATTTAATTTTTCAATATCGATCCTAAAATATTAAACTCTAGTTCAGTCTTTAAGACTTCAGATCATTCAAACCCAGAGCAAAATTTCAGAGAGAATGGAGATAAATGAATTGAAACACTGAGGGCAGGAGGAGGTAATTGTTTTAACCAGAGAATTCTATACAGTCCTGTACTGATTATTCTACAAAGAAGAGATGTATGTCCTTTTTCAATGCTAGAAACTTGCGTGCTGAGCTAA
The DNA here is from genome assembly GCF_900496995.4 of Aquila chrysaetos chrysaetos. Taxonomy (NCBI): domain Eukaryota; kingdom Metazoa; phylum Chordata; class Aves; order Accipitriformes; family Accipitridae; genus Aquila; species Aquila chrysaetos. The sequence goes on from NC_044012.1 coordinate 10,352,771, forward strand.
ATGGAGGAAAAGCCTAAAAAAACCAAAAAAAGTTCACATATCTACTTGTGCTTGTAATACCATATATAAACGTAGTAAATCTACATGACTTTTAGCATTGGCATCTGCACTATGAGTTAATGCCCTTTGGATTGTAAAAAAATGGTACCAGAGCCATACATGAAACCAAACAGGATCTTCAGTTTGCCTGCTCTTTTCTCTTTTTGCTTCCACAATCATAACTTTCCAGTTTCTTTCAAATTTCATTATCCAGTAGGCCAATATTGCTGTAAAAGTCCAGAAAAGCAATATATATTCAATGCATTCATTTCTCTTTGCATAAAATAAACACATCTAATATCATTTGATCCCCATGTTTAGCTTGCTCTGCTTTCTATTGAATACAAGGCTCAACTGGTTTTTTGTTTGTTTTGATTTTAATATGTCAGTTAATTTAAGGAAGGCCATTTGATGAGCATGATCCCCTTCCTCCCCAGCAGCAGACGGGCTCAGATTTTTCCTGGTTAAAGAACACAGGCTTCAGAAACATCGTCTGCACCTATTCTGCCCTTCACAACTTCAGGAAAAACAACAGATCAACCAAAACTCCCAACTTACTCTTTTACCTTACAGGCTGAAGAGACATTATGGGCCTGATTCACTGTTCTCATTACTTCACTTTCATCTCGCTGCAAGCAGCTGAAGCCAGTGGCTTGCTGCAATGCTGAATCCAGCCCCAGCCCGGCCTCCCCAGTCCTGCATGTGCCCTCAGCCAGCACACATGTAGAGCCCTGCGTGCACCCAAAGGTGGAACACAACCCTTTATCAAAACCCATGCCACTACAGCCATCTCTGTATGTTGGCAGTGTTCAGCCGGCTTGGAACAAGACTGTTTGAGGGTGGAGGAGTAAGAATTTGTAATGCAGTTTCTACCTCTGCTTTGGTCTAAAAAAAAAAAAAAAAAATCTGAACCATTTGAAGTATTTTACTTGATAAAAACAATAAAAGGATTTACATGATTCATGTACTACTTTATGACATCAAACAAAACCTCTAGATCTTATATTGCCTCTGGTTCAGGACCGAGTCTGACGAGCCTGAGGTGCCAGCTTTCATTGCCTACTTGGCTGCACAGCTCCAGCCTGCTCCTTCCTCTCTACTGTTTTCACCTAGGCTTAAACAAATAATGGACATTGGAACATTCTCTCTTGCATACAATATGATTTTCTTCTACATTCTTAAAATATTTCTGTTAGTGGAATGAGAAAACAGATCCCAGCAAGCTGGGATCTACCCATCTGGGGAGCAGCTCTGGGGAAAGGGACCCAGGGGGCCTGGTGGACAGCAAGCTCAATACAAGTGAACAGCGTGCTGCTGCGGCAAAGAAAGCCAAGAGGATGCTGGGTTGCATCAACAAGGACATCGCCAGCAGACATGAAGTCATTATCCCACTCCACTCGGCACTTGTCTGGCCACACCTGGAATACTGTGTTCAGTTTTGGTCCCCAGTGTGGACAGGCTGGAGGGGGTCCAGAGAAGGGCCACAAAGACGATCAAAGGACTGGGAAGCCAGCCACATGAGAGATCTGGGTTTGTTCAGCCTTAAGAAGGCTTAGGGGAGACCTTATCACCATGTTCCAGTATTTAAAGGGTGGCTACAAAGAAGGTGGAGACTCCCTTTTTACAAGGAGTCACATGGAAAAGATGAGGGGTAATGGGTACAAATTACTCCTGAGGACATTCCGACTGGACATAAGAGGAAAAATTTTCACAATGAGAACAATTAGCTCTTGGAATAATCTCCCCAGGAAAATGGTGGATTCCCCAACATTGGAAACTTTTAAGATTCAGATGGACAGGGTGCTGAGCCATCTTGTCTAGACCGTGCCTTTGCCAAGAAAGCTTGGACCAGATGATCCTTGAGGTCCCTTCCAACCTGGTGGTCTATGATTCTATGATATTTCAAAAAAGTCATATCACTTTCTCTCTCTCCCTCTCTATGTATAGTTTTTCAAAAGTTCTATATAACAGCTCTTCCAAGAACAGCTAAGACTCCCTCTAGTTTCTTCCTCTCTTTGAAGATGGAGAGGGGAAGTTAATACCTCTTCAAGCAACTTTAACCTCCAGAGCTAGCATCATCTCATCAGTGTGCAGTGTCTCAGTAGCCTTGGGATGTACAGCAGTCAGAAGTTCAGTTGGATGAACTAACGTTTCATAGTATCTTGCCTTACCTTTTATTCTGTGTTACATTATTTTTCCTACACGCTCTACCAGCTGCAACCAGAACATTAAAAAAAAAAAAAGAACAATAAGCAATTTTCCATTCAGGTTCAAATTACTTTGCATCTTAATTAAAAATAAAGCACAAAGTTCTACTGCACTTTTTAAGGGCACCACCTAGTGTTGAGTATAATCAAGTAAGAATGCAAGTCTACTATTACATTCATATTTCTGGGAGGAACTTGCTTGTCTGTGTTCATTGGAGACAGCAGGGTTAGACCAAGCAGTGGCTGCTGAAGACGTAGCCCAAAGCTGTTCCTGGAAGTGGAACAGCCAGACCCGAGTGCTCTGGCATGGCCAGGGCAGGCTCAGCCCCAGTTTAATCCCCAGAGATTTATCTCAGGCATCCACAAAAACCAACAGAAAGTTTTGCTATCTGCATCGGGGGAAGCAAAGGTATCATGCTTTGTTCATGTTTTCCCAAGCAGTTTCCTGTGAATATTTATAAGGTAGGTTTAACGTCAATACAGTTTCAAGCAAACCCAGAGAGCACATCAGACAATCTAAGGCGGCACACATTAAATGCTGAGATACTAAGTGAGATCTCGAGAGAAATAAGCCGTGGAATTAATTTATAATGCTATTGTGTTTTTCTGAATAATATGGCCTGTTATATATAAGGTACCTATTTAAGTATTTTGCCTTTTCTTCAACCTCCAGAAAATAAAGTTTGAAAAGCATTCTTCTCCTTAAAAGCTCTCTTTGGTGTTTTATATTACACATGAAGTCTGAATTTCTTCTACAATTATTCAGATAATTTATCTACCAAAAGCGTAAAACGGATAATTTGCCAGCTATGAAAATACCAGTATTCTGCTTCAATATGTGCTGTTATTTCCTTACCTACAAAAAAAGCAACTGAAATCATTACCTACCTGTTACAAAGAGATTTCAACTTTCTAAAAAGCTGAGATAAGTAAAATTGCCGTTCTCAAAGGTCTACTTTAAAGCAAGTAAGGTACATTTTATATTTAAAGGTGAAGTTTCTTCTTTCACCCTAAGGGCCTTACATTCTCATCTTGATGTATTAATTAAAGCACATTTATGGTGAATTTTTAATTATCTCCCTAATAAATGGCATCACAAGGAATAAAATGGTCTCTTCACAAGTCTCTCTAGACTCCCCCGTGTCTTGGAAACAGCACTAATTCCACAGCAAAATAAGAATGCAGATTGCTGGGAGGACTGTGAATGCTGATGGGCTGGGACCAGATGGCTGTCTTGCACTCTTTCTTGATCAAGGAGCTCTGCAAAATACTGCAGCCAGAGTTGGCCACACAAAAAGATGAGACTCTGCTATATTTCTTTCTGAAATAAATACATTTCCTTCCACTGAAAATCAGAGGGAAAGGGGGATTTTTTTTTTGGTGAGGTTAGCTCCTATACTCTCTTCCCTGGGTCAATTTATGCTCCTCTGTACTCCTAGGCAGAGAGAGAAAGGACAAAACATTTGAGGTATTTCCACTTACCAGTGCTGTCGCCATTTATTTAGAGTGCAAAGTAAATCTTCACTCAGTGGAGGACCATTCCAGGAGTGCATGACAGCAGCTACATGACCTAGCATGGCCAGTCCCAGACCGTGGCAGTTCAGCACCTCCTGAGCTACAACAACTCCACGTCACCAGCAGTCACACAGGGATTTTCATCTACTAAAATATTTGGCTAACAGGGGAAGCATCATGACTGCTATGAAACACCATCTAAGGTCACTCAGTTTCAAAGAAAAGGAAGAATGACTATACAAAAAACACTGATATTGTCAAACGAGAAAAAGTGAAAATCGTTGTACAATATCACCTAGGCATTCAGTTGGTACAGGTACATGACTACCTTTTAGACGTCAAGCAATGACAGCACACAGCAGGTGGGAAATAGGACATTCCCAATCCAAATGCTAGACAGTGTTGCCTTTTCACCCATATTTATGTACACACATGCACAAAATAAATATTTAGGATGGCCTCTAATCTCCAGAAGATTTGATTCTTGGGTCACTTTCCAAGAGTTACTTTACAGAAGACATTCCAGACCCTGCCAGACAAAGTTTACAGACCCATATTTATCAAAGAGTAAACCACAAGTATAATAAGTCTCACCACACTGAATTACGGTCTCCCCCTTTAAGAAAGAGCTAATAAACACCTCTGGGGGAGGTGACTGCTGACTGCTTTGCTTTTTCTCACCCACCTATCCCTCCTGCAGAATGCCAATGATCAAATCAAGCCAACACTTCTAAATAGCTTTTAGTGTATTAAATGAGTAGAGGTAAGTATTAGTAAATCACTCATAGCTGGAGCTATGGATCCATTATTTTTTTTTTTTTTAAAGCTAGAAGCCAGTTGGTATCATGCAGCTAAAATCCTGTTTGCTGTTTTCAAACAGAGTGCACCCCATAGGCTCAGTAACTTTGGCCTGTTGCCACTCACTTTAAATACAGGAAAAAAAAAAAAAATATCGGAACACATTACTGCTATACAGAATAGTTCATCAATTAACAGGGAACATGTGACTATTTCTTTTAACCACAGCCTACCAATTTTCTCCATCTTTAGTTAAGAAAGCTACTTCAACTGTGCAGAATAGCAATAAATAGTAGCATTTTTTTAAATACACATGCAAGACAAGACCCTAAAGTATCATGCCACAGCATTATACAAAAAAGCATTAATGGACTACAAGACCAAGACCGTAGCATTAATTGACAATTGCACATTTAGCTATTTGTGAAATGGAGCTTCTTGTGTTTGTTGCACAATGTTTAAAGGTCTAACAAGCTGTGGATAATTGAGAAGAACTGGTATCTCCTAACTTGTACTGAGAAGTTTCTGTATACATGTTGACCAAATTGATGAGTAGGTATGTAAGTAACAGTTTCAACATATTTAATGTTTAGCATCCCTGTAGTATTTTTTCCTGTTCAGCTAAAATTTGTTATTAATGATGCTTTAGCAATTACATGTTTTCCAAACTGCCTCCTCTTAGCTGCAAAACTTCAGCAGTTTTGCAAGACTTCCCCACTTGCTAGTTCAGAAGCTAGTATTCGTTCAAGGTGCTAAACAGCAAAAAGTCAATAGGAATTGTATACATCATGTATTGTCATTACATGCTGGCATGATTCCCCTGCATAACAGATTAGGCTACAACTCCAACATGTTGATTTCCTAACAAAGCATATTAATTTGTCTATGACAGTTATTGCCTTAAACCACCACAAATTAAGGATGAAATAAAGTGTTTTATTTTTAACATTTTCATTTATATGCTTATCTGTTTAAGTACAGGCATTATTTTCATGCGAGTTATGATGTGCATGAATCAGATTCAGTTGCTTGTAAACTCTTAGTAGCTTGTAATTAAATAGCTTATTTTATATGCAATGCAGGGCAGAGATTTACTACGTGTGCACTGTCCTGGCGTGTGTGCAAGTTCCCTTGCACAGTATAGGCACTACAAACCTCTATTTTTATACTTAATATTTGAAGTCATACATGATTAGCAGTACCCTATAGAAGGAGAACAGACACAAAATCAGGGGATGACTGACCTAGGTTTCCTGAGGCCATCCAGTTCTGAGCACCCTTAACTCGCATTAGAAGGCAAACATTACCGGGTTTTTTTCGGTCCTGGCTGGCCATGGTTAACTCACAGCTCCTCACAAGGGCTGTGCGTGCCAAAAGCACAAGTAACCAGACCAGGTAAGAGTGCAGGGTGGCTGCTGGCTGGGTCAATAACACCACAATAAAACATGCAGATCATTTATCATGGCCTTAAATTGCAAAACTCCCCCATGGCAGGAAAGGCAGAGCAGAGCCCTTCAGTTTGAGCACTCAGCAGTCAGAATTTTCATCAGCTTTATTACCCCCCACAGAGCAGGCAGCGCACGGGCTGCCTCTGAGAGATGGAGATGAATCCTCTTAGCTGTATTCTGGTCACAGCTCCTGCTCACAGCTTCTACAATAATTCAGTGTCAGAGCGTGGTTCCTCATTTTCATATTCCTATCTCATTTGTGTCACAGGGCCAAACTGGAAAAGGAGCATTATTATGCCAGATATTGGAGGGAGGTCACAGATGCATACTGCTAACTACAGCAATTACTGCCAATGGAAAACCAGCAGTCACTACAGAGCAACAACGTGAGGCATTGTAGCATACCTTTCAATGGTGGAGACACCGAGGACTGCATGAAAACAAAGTATGGGTGACTTTATAAAGATGATTGTGCTTCCATTTACAAAGCAGTATGTAGTTATCAGGATACAGTTAAAATTTAAAAAAAAAAAAAAATCCATGGCACTTAACAGTAAAATAGCACAGACAACTGGAGCCAAAGTCATGAAACATCATTCGGGAAGTTACTCAAGTATTCTGCAGAAAGGTCATTCCTTTCTAAATCATGCTGCAAGCAGAAATGTCTGTAGCCTTCTAAAGGCAGAAAAGCCACCAGATCACAGACCCTTCCCCTTCCAGCTAAGGCCAAGTCACAGCTATAAACCCCTGTGAGGTACCAGGGAAACCTCCAGCTTTCTCACAGAACCACCTTTTCTTCTCCAAAGAAATCCCACACTGGGTGAGCCCTTCTCTCACTTGACAGTAAAGCAGGTACATTAAGTACCTACAGTCAACCTATGGTCTCTGGCTTCCTTCTGGTCCCTTCAGCTAATCTCAGAACAGCTAAAATTTAGCTCTTAAGCAATTGATATTTCCACTCTGACATGAAACACATCAAAAATTACACTATTAATAATCTCTTGCACTTGTCACCCACTGAAGTGTCAACCTTTTGACAGCTGAATTGTTGAGGTTGTGTCAATAAGTGACGTTAATAAGTTTTTCCATAATAGTTAGTGCATCCATTGGTTGCTAGGCAAACTTTTTATTATAGCATTAGACGAAGAGGTGCAAAAAGATTCATGAAAAAATGGCAAAGAAGTCCCCCTTACCCAAAGCAGTTGAACAAAAAGCCATTTAAAAAATCAAGATGAAATAGAGTAGAAATTACTGAGGAATTTGAAGAGGGGGAAATGTGTTGAATTATGCATCATTTGGCTGAGTTTTACACAGCAAAATATTTATCAGAAACTTTGAAACAGTAGTTTCTTCCTGGAAATTCAACAAAGCAAAACATGGATATCTGCCAGTTTCCATCTAAATTCTTCCAAATCACTAAGTATCAGCACAGCTGCATTAGCATCAAAGGGAGTACTTGGGAAGTAAGGCGCTATTCATGGGAATCTATCCCCTAGTTCTGAGTAACATTTATTCTGGGACATGTACTTAGTTTCTACATAACTCACTTTCAGTCATATCTTCGTTTTCTGCATAGACCTAAACTCACCTGAATAGCTGCACCATATTAATGACAAGGGAGCACTTGTCCCGGAATTCACATTTTTACAGGACGTGTATATAGCTACAGCTTTATGCCCTTAATGGAGACTCTGTCAAGCGACGGAATGTAAAACAAAGACCCGTAATTAAGCCTCATTCACCCTAGCCACCCTCCGCTCCAGCAGCCCCAGAGAGCAGCCCCTCTCCCTTCCTTTGCCTGGCTTGAAATAGGACACACAGCCTGCCCCAATCTCTCTCTCGCTCCTGCACCACCTCAGCGTCTGCTGATAACCCCTCCTAGACTCGGAGGAGGAAACCTATCTCCTTTTCTTCAAAAAGGAGATTAAAGGATCAAAAACCTCTTACCACCTCTCACCAGGAGGTTTGGTTAACGCCCTGAAATATTCCCTTTCTTGCAACGGTATGAAGATTATTAATCCTTTCCCATCAAGCCTGTGCCACCCAGGAGCTTTCACTGCAGCCTGCGGCGGCAGGGAGGCATGGCCCCTGCAGCCCCCATCACCAGATACCGTGCAGCCAGCACAGGATTTTCTGTCTGCTCTGTGTTGTGAAAAGCTCTTGCTCTTCATGTCCAACCTATCTAAAATATCTAATGAATATTTGAAATGGGCACCAACGTTTGTTTGACTCCTGAAAAACAAGGGGGAAAACATATGGGTAATATGCAGCTTGTTTTGCAAAACAATAATGAAGCATCTGGTAACTTCTCCAGGAAAAGAAATGAAAGCTGAGGGGATATTTTACAGAACTTGGAAGCATGCATGGGATGGTGTACTGTTACGCAGCATGTGTCTAAATACACACAGTCTCCTAGCACAGCTTGAGCAAAGATATTTGGTGTATTCATTGTAAATCTCTGGCAAGCACACCATACGGCTACTCCGCTCCCGCCAGCAGGCCCAGGAGCCAATCCCACTCCCGTACAGTCAGCCTAGACACAAGATACGCCTGAAAATGCAGAGAGAAGGCTCGTGACAGAGCTGCAGGCAGAACCATAGCTTTTTCATTGTGGCATCAGCCGGCAGAGCAAACCCCTCACATGCCAATGGATTATTTCCTGCTGGGGTAATACACCTATCCCAAAATTCCGTTTTTCCCTGTGTTTAAAGTTTATCATCAAGTCTAATTATATCCCCTGCTATGATGAATAAGCAAATTCAGTTTGTATGATTGAAATCTGAGGCATCAAAAATATACCTTCCAGATATGGCTTTTATTGTATTACTACACTACCTATAACCATGTATAAAATGCCAAATTTAACAAGCACAACATATTATGCACTACATATTGCTCATGTACATGTATTAAGGAGTATATGTTGAGCCACACTATCAGCTGGTATAACAGACCCAGGATTTGCCTTAGTAGTGTAAGAAAGGAATACTAATTAGAGAACTGTAAGACAATTTATACCCAAGTTGTTATAAAATACTATAAAAAGGATCAATGCTGATAGAGGGAAGGGCATGCAACTAGAATACAGTCAGCAAGGACGTGATCAAAGCTAGGACAAATAGGCTGCAAATAATATATAATGTGCAAACACCTCCAAGGTATGCATGAGAATCTGTGAAGCATCCTCACAGCAGGAGGCTGCAAGCACATTTGGTGTGGCCTAATTTGCCAACATATCACAGCCAACTAATAAAAGCATTTCTCAAAGACAGGCAAGTTCTGCTGGGCTGGCCTAGCACCATGTAGTAAAATTAAAAAGCTGTTCTCCATACAGCACGCAGCATCTACCCAAATCTTTGTTACCCTTTCAGCAGTGCATGTAATACACTGTTAGCGCATGTTGCTTTTTGCAGAAATTAGCAGTGGGAGGGCATTTGTGAGCAGGCATCCTCGTATCAGCAAGGAGGACCGCTCAGCAGCAGGCTGCAGTTTGGGTCCCTGCGTTCACCTAACGCGGGACCAGGGCTTGCTGGCCGCCCTCGCACCTTGGAGGGGACAGGTCACACGCTCAGCTCGCTCCCTGCTGCCCTAGGGCGAGCAGGCTGCCAGGCTGGGGCACTGAGCCCCCTCATCCCACGGACACCAGCGAGCATCTCAGATACCTCGAGTTAGCCTCCATCTGAGCTGAAGAAATATTTTCCTTTTAGATGCAGCTTGTTTCCCAGAGCAATCTCAGAAACACTGTGCCTCGGATGTGCTTCTTCAAAGCAACAACTGAGCCCCACTTTCCCTTTGCTCAGGAAATCCCACAGGGGGAACGAATGGTGCAAGGAACGGCCACGCTATCCAGCGCCTGGGGGTTAAGAGGCACCTCCAGTCACACGGTATTAGCCCCAGCTGTCATGCAGTATCTCTGCTGCCACATTAGCTGCACTGAGTTGCTTTAAGTATTACCTGCGTGTCCAGATGCAAGAGCAAAAAAGCCCACGCTGGCTAAGGAGGGTTTCATACCTGTTCCCCAGCTGTAGCTAAAGTTACAGTCTATCCCTGAACTTGTTTAGCTCTCTGCACCCATTACTGTAGACAGATCCTTGGGCTCCTGAATACCTGTGTCCTTTGAAAATTAGAAGAAGGCGGAAGGGGGCACTTTTGAAAATCTCAGCCTGAACCCAAACCAGTCTTCTGTACAAGTATGTGCAACGCTTAAGCTTGCAGATTTCCGAGGAAGGATTCATTATTAATAACAATGCAATGAGAGCTGCTGGTTTTGTTCTCCTTACAGCTGTCAGGGAGGCACAGATGCAGCACCACCTTCTGTAATTGGAATCTTTATTTTACAAACAGTGCAATAGACTGTGTTTTATCTCCTTTGATCCCTGTGTAATACAAACAAGGCTCACTAATCAAGGTTCCTTCCCCTTTGTTTGCCCTTCAAATGCTGCAGAGAGCCTCTTCCTGCTGGATATTGTCGTTATGTACATTGCACAGTGAAAATGTATGTGATACAGCAGGCATTACAGAGAGTTTTTGTCCTGACTTTAAGGTATCTCCATAGTGCCAACTGGCAGCACATACCAGCCTGGCCAGGTGCTGTTCTCCTAAAGATACCATTATGTACCAACAATTAACAAATCTATCAACAGTTTTCCTTTATGATTCTTGGTGCTACTGAATTTAAATACACTGCAGAAGAATAATAGTGCCTGGATGGTATACAAAAACACATCTAGCTGGCAGATCTGAAGCATGAACAGAGAAAAGCAGCTCCACTAAACCCCAGAAGGACTGGAAGCACAAGCAAATCATAACCCTGTGTAAAGTCCTCCAGTCACAGCCAGAGCAGAGGCTAGAGCTGCTGTTGCCTGACACTTGTAACTGCAGAACGCCATCTTCAGTTGGAAACTTTGTCAAATCTTAACCAGTTAGGGCATTTCCAAGCAAAGGGAGACATTTCCTGTGAGCTTTTCAACCACAACACTTCTGCCATTTCTGAGAAGGGCCCTGAAGGAAGAAGCAGCTAATTTTGCCCAGGTTAACTACAAATTTTTACAAGCTTTTTTTAATTTAAGAGCAGGAGTGTCCCAGTGGCAAGGGACATTTCCCAGCGAGAAGGATAAATTATCGACATCTTCAGTTTTCATGATAACCTGCCTGATTTTGACATAACCTCATAACTAAAGTTCACATCCATTGAGTATGTTTCCTTAGAATATGGTAAAGCCAAGACATTAAATGGAAAAAGTTTTTCCTCTGTGCTCTTTTTGCCTGCTTACTCTAGCTTGTTCTAGGGGGCATGAAGGACAGCAGTTTAAAATTAGAAAACGTAAGTGCCAAATAATCAGGGACTGCAGGATAGATCAGGAGTTGGAGATAGCTGGGACTGGCTAGAGGAAAAAAAAAAAAAAAAAAAAAGAAATCAACAGGAAAAGGAATAAAAAGCCAAAAAAAAGTTTTGGCTACAAGCGGTGCAAAAATAAACACAGATGAAGCGATGAGGAAGCAATATACTGGGGAAATAAGCTCTCACTTGACAAAGAGCAGAGTCAATGGAAAGCCAGTAAAATAAAGACAGATTAGTTGAAGAGCCAGGAAAACGGTGTGGATGATGTGAGGGGTAGAGACTGCTACTGAACACAGTTAGAGACTGTGTTATCAGGCTTTGCAGGTGAGCTGAGTACCTGCAGTAAGAAAATCAGGACTACCTGAGTAGTGATTTGGCTCTTAGGTAGATGAGTAGCAAAGGTTATGTTTGGACAAAAACCACCTAGAGAAAAGGGCTTGTTTGAAAGGGAAGGAAAAGCAAATGAGTTTTTGGGTAAGTAAGCAGCAGAACGTGTCCAAAGAGCGCATCCTCCCCCCAGCCTTAGCACACATGGTGGGGATATAGACATCTTTGTTATTTTAGGAATAGGAAAAAAATGTTTAAGCATCATTAGAAAGCTAATTAAAACAGTTATTACATTATGCAGTTAGTTTAGCTTGTGCAATCCTCTGGTAACCCTGCAATCCAAGATCAGGGCAGGTTTTGATGGTCTCTTTTTCCTCAGGGCATGAGCTGGATCTCAGCAGCTGAGGCCCAAATGGACGTCTCTATTGCCGTGAGCTGTGGCCACTTTCTTCACCAGCCATCAGTGGCGGAATAAGCAGGATTTCTTTTTTCTTCTGCAGAGAATTTGTAAAGGTAAGTGAAGCTTGCCTGCCTCCCACCCTTGCTGCACTAGGCTGACTGCTTTTCTCTTTGAGCACACAGGGAAGCGCAAGACCCTCTCTCCACTGAAACCAGGATCAGGACCACTCAGCTGCCTCTGCCCTGGTTCTGTGCCCCAGAACTGTCTTCCTGGCCATCTTCCCTCTCTCCTCTTGAAGAGGTGGAGAGAAATCCAGCAGCAAGGAGATGAGGAGGCTTTGGAACAGAGTCTGCATTCCCTACCTAAGTCCCAAGAGCTCAAAAGCTTTCAGCTGCATCCTATTCACATCTTTTCTTTGTCAGATATCCCTTGACGAGAACAGAACCTGACAGGAGGGGAGGAAAAAGGAAATTACATAAGCAAAACAAAAGTGTAATTAAATTCCCTCTGCAGATGAGCAGATCGGGTCTCGGCTGTTACTTTACTTCATTCTGTCACATTCTGAACTGTTCTTTAAGAAACCCTCTGCTAAATGAAACTAAGAGGGCAGCTTAAGGTTTCCTTTTTCCAAGGAGTGCCATATGTCTGGTCTCTTTTTTCACTCCTGCCGTCTTATGCTATTCTTACTACCGTGAGCATTGACTGGGTGAAGCACGAAGCATATATTTTCAAGGTACTAAAACGAAACCACCAAAACCATGGTTGAATTATGTAGGAAGAAAGCATGCTTCCACTAAGTGTCAGCCTCCCTGGGGTATAGTCCTGAGCTGTCTTAGCAATTGCTTGCAGCAGTAACAAAATGCCAGCTGACTGATACTGTTAGCATTTCTAAGGCATCTCATCAATCACAGCTTAAGTCTTTCCCAGTGAGTAACTTAGGAAAACAAGGCCATTCCTCCCGCTCATCCTGCTCTGATGATTTTCAGTGGCTCCATTATTCTGAGTTACTGACAGATGCTTTGTTTCTCCATTGCACACCTTCTGGGTGCAAACCACTTCTGATTTAGCACAAAGATTAAGTCCTTACCCCATCTCACTTGTCTAATTGGAAAAAGGCCGGAGGCAAATTTGAGGAAAATTGTCCATGCTTCCTTCTTTCAAAATAAAGCTGTGATATTTTTACAAAGCACACAGAGGATGTTGGTTGTACGCTAAGTTTTCAACACTGCCTGGAGAAGAAAGAAGAATGAGAAGTTCTGATGAGAACACAAAGTAGTATCATACTAAATTGCTGTACCTTTGTTCAAGGTTATTACACAGAACAACCTGAAGATATTCCTTATAGTGGGGAAACTAGATCAACTCCAGATACTTTATCTGCAGGCAGAATATCATCCTGACATTCCTGGAGTGCTTAGAGACCCAGACAAACTTAAGAGACCAAGTTCAAGTAAACCAGATTAGATCTTTTAAGAAATAAAATGCAAACTACTGAACTACAACAGGCCTCCACATCCCATGTCCAATGAGGTTTCAACACAACAGTATTTTTGCTCAATTTTTGATAACTTACTTGCAATACGTGCAACCTGAGACATTGCAAGGCTACTACAAAAGGTGTGGAAGTAGTAGTTCAAATTAGTAATCTAATCGCTTACATGGAAACGTTACCTTCTTTTTTCAGATACTTCTAGCAGCTAGCTATGAAATTCTGGCAGGCAGTTTGTCCAAAAACTCTTCAAGACTCATAAAATTAATAATCATAAGTCCAATTTCTTATAAAAAACTATGTCTAATTTTCTCTCAGTATTCTGATCAGCTGGAAGCTATGCCTTATTTTGGGGAGGTGTGAAAAAGGAAACAGCAAAGTTTTAGAGTTAAGAATAGAAATTATGAACTTTCTTGAAAGCTGGAGGGAAAAGAAAATTAATCTTTCAACTCAAAAATGCAAGGTAGACAGCAAATCCTCAGCATTTACATCAGCAAAGACCACATAAAGGTGCAATCAGGTTTATTGCATTGACAGCTTTATTTCTCAACTTTTAACTTTACAAAATTTAACAGAGGTTTCAGAAAGTAATTATTTTATATGGATGTTTAGTTTACTTTTAGGGTACTGATTTTTTTTTTTTTTTAAGCTAATAGGAGAATGACAATGATAGTTTAAAAAAAAATAAATAAATCTGAAGTTATAGCTACAGTAGAGGAAAACTGTCTGTGAATACCACTGCATTTCCATGACAGATTTATTTCTGAAATTCAGACTCCTAAAACTATCAATTTAATGCATTAGATAGATTTGCATGCATTTAAATTCATGACTTAAAATACCAGCAACTGTGCTCATACAAAATTAACAGGCACACACACTTGCCTACGTTTACTCATTACAATTTAACTGACCCTCATTAAGAGCTACCAGTGTTTTCCCAGGTTGAGGAAGTGATTTGCATAAATGATCCCTAAAAGGGGGACTAGTGGTCCAAGTTCTGTCTTCCTCAACCTACTGTGAAACCTCACCAAAACTTCTGGAGGAAACAGTTCCTCATCTTTGAAGCAATGTTTCAGACCACGAGCAGCTACACTGGAACAGACTAACAGCAGCCTGTATGGGAACACGTTTCTGCTCAGTTCAAGAAACAGTAGGTCTGGTTCAGTTTGACTATCACAGAATGATTTCTCGTTATATTAGCCACAGAGTTAATTGGTCTTATTTAGGAAGGCATTGAATATGAAATGGAATGGTTTTACAAATATTGCAGTATCCTTAATGACACAGATTTTGAGAGTATTGTACCATATACCTTGGGGAGGACTTTGTACATGCAGTCAGACAGATGGCTGGATGACAGCATATCTATATAGTTTATTAACTGTATGAGTTACTAATGATCATATTTCCAGTCAGTTTTACCCACAGCTTCTAGCTTTTATGCTCAAAACTGCACATGCAATTGCTTAATCCCTGCACTCAACTGCTCACCCCTCAACCTCGCATAACCCAGATCCCTGCATGCAGTCAGTCAGTGCAGTTCCAGTAAATAGAGCAGTGCGAGGGAGCAGACAAAGATGTCATGCCGGCACGCACTCAGCGGGTGCAGAAGCTGGCTATGCACTTCGTCTTTTGTGCCCGCAAATCCCCAGTCACAGCTACAGAGGACAGCTTTCCAAAGCCTGTCTTCTGGTCTTAGGTATAATTTAAACAACAATCATTCCAGGAAAAAAGATGAACCATTAAAGCATTTCTACACTATTTAAGAAGGTCTAAGTAATGACATGAATTCAAATTGCTAAATGAGTTGAGGTTTACGGTTAAACCTGTCACTTCAAGGGACCACACTGCTCTACAGTACCTGAACATTTGGCCTTCAGGCTCACACAACTGTGCTACGTAACGAGCACATACTCGCCATCATACAGAAACAGAAGTCTGATCTTGTTACCATGTACTCAGACATCCCTCCCAACTGTAGTGAAGCAGAGAAATGTCAGAGTCTGTGGAAACAGCACTTAGGAAAAAGCAGAATTTGTATTAGCTGAAAATTCAAATGGAGTAGTTGTTGGGATGGAGTTGGTTTTGGACAAAGACTTGGGGACCTATAGGCTCAGTTTAAAAAAACCTTTATATGTCTTTCTCTAAAACCAAGATTGTACTTGATCTCTTATGTAAAAAAACCCACATTTTCTCAAAGAGTCAAACTAACAGCAGCATATCTCTTCAAAAAAAAAAAAATTCAGAGTGACAAAAGAATCGTGGCACAATGTTATCCCTCCCATCAAATCCTGACAATAATTTCATTGTAAATAGGAGCAGGAAGTGTTTGCCTATCTTAGCTGCAAAGGACATACAGCTTATACGATCCAAACAATTGCTGGTAATATGCACAAAAGTAAGGAAAAAACATTATCCAGATTACTGAAGTGGCAACCTGCTGTAGTATGTGTATATAGTATAACTTGTAGAAATACTCATTTATCTATTTGCTTAATGCAATGTCCAGTACATGAAATTTATAGTTTGCACCATCTTATTTACTAGAGGGAAGAAGATTAATGCAGGAGAACATATTAAAGTTCCTTTTCATTCTTCGAAATAATTAAGTGTAGCACTTGCAGAATCCTTTTGAGGAGATTTGCAACAGAAAGTGCTTTTAAATAACTCCACAGGTAACTGCATTAAAATAAATCCTCAGGCAGTGGACATTTAACAAAGAACTTGGAACAAAACAGCAGCCCCCCTTTGACAGAGGGCAGTATTTTCTTGTCCCAGGTTTTTAACATTTTCAAACCAGAAGTGTTGACTGCACACCATTTTGTTCTATGGCTCTTGTAAGCACAATAAGAAAATCTTCTTGTACTTATAACTAGATTAATTGCAGATTTTCATATTGGAACAAACCTTTAATGGACTGGAAATACAATACAGTCTGCACTGTCATTTCACCCAGATCTCTCGATGTTACCGAAAACACTGAAGCCATCACAAAACTGTAAAGGGAAGCTCGTCAAACAAGAGCAGGAAATAAACTGAAAACACCGTGTTCCTGTGGACAGCTGTGGTGTTGGACCCAGAAACCCAGCTTGTCAGCGTGCAGAAAACATTTCGTTCATTTGAGGCAGAAAGAACTATCGGAACTCATAAGCCAGCACAGGGGAAACTGGATCTGCAACCACAGTGAGGAATACCGCAGGAAACCCAATCACCACCGCATCGATGACAGAACACCACTTCCTGCCTCCACTTGGGGTATGGTATTTTTGTTAGATGGGGTACTTCTAAGAAATTATTTTTAATAGCTATTAGTTCAGCATTGTCTTCGCTCAAGGTAAAATAGCCAAAACATACAAAGCTGACGGTAATGAGATATATGCACAAAAAAGAGGGGGACAAAGAAAGAGAAATATCCTATATTTTAATCAGCAGTTATACATGGCAGGAATTGCTGTGGTCATACCATATGGAGGAAGCACAGGAGTGGCAAGCATATTTTCCCTAAATAAGGTTATAAGAGAAGCAATGGGATGTGTCAAAATTATGGGTACAGGAGCTCCAGCTTTGTAACATTTTGGTGGTCTTTGTTAGGGCTGACAGCTACAGGGACACTGCCTCGTTTGAATTACACCGGGTGACATTTTTCAAAACAGTGGCAAGCTTCTAAACACTGCATATTTGGTCTCCAGTTTCAATGAAACGTTTCATCAGCCTCGAGCTGACCACAAGGACAGCGTGAGCCCTAACAAACTCCTATTTAGTGCTTACTGGGCATCAGCACCCAGCAAAGAGATTAACTACAAACCAGGCTTTCAATAGCAGTTGTGGACTTGGCTCAACTTTGTAGATTTTTTCATTTTGACAATTTATCACTTCTCAGACTGAACAACAATCCCTTGTTTCTACATAAGGGTCATGAAAACCTGAATGGAAAAGCCAAAGGGATGGGAGCTTTCACCATGTTCTTTGAACACCCTTAAGCTGAGAGCTGGAAGTGGCAGGGCCAGTAAATCAATGACTGCTGCCTGCTCATTAATCTTCACGCCTACATTTGTACCTGTGAGGAGCAGGTAGTGTTTCTAACCATGCCCACAGTCCCTCTCAGGTCAGGGTAACCCTCCAAAGAGGGCAGCAAGATGCTATTGAAAGGCTTCTCCTTCCGGCACAAATCACTGTGGCACAAATGTCAGAAATACTTTTCTGCTGAACTCTGCTGTCATCTACATGGCTGTATTTTTTACCCTTAGACACATTACAAGCATAATGGAGAATGCATAAATGAATGCACAATGATTATTGATATTTATATGCGTTCTGCTAGTGAGAGATCATGCCCATAATTCATATGTGGTAAAGCCACAAAATTATGAAGGTCTTCCTACCACTGCCATTTATAATCCAATGGGAATCCATTACATTTTTATTTCTCATGTTACAAGGGGCAATTTATGACTGTCTGTATATCACATTATGTTTTAGAGGTGATGATAATGTAAAAGCAGCCTGACCTCAAAATGGAACAACTGATTCAAGCAAAATGCCATTTCACAAAAAGTATACTTGGTTTCTTAGAGAAATAAACAACTATAGGTAAAGCTTTTTAAATTTTAGTTATGGCATTCATTTTAGAAAATAATTTTTGTCAAAATAATCTCTTTCTGGGGTCATTTCATTTAATTTTCCTTTTAGGAGCAGAGGTGCAGTTTTATTTGATTTTTTTAATCACAACCAAACATACAAATTCAGCCTATTTCAGAAGCTTTAAAATAGCCCATTCTCTAATCTTTCAGTCTGGGCATTCCCAAGCCATTTTGTGATCAATACTGAGTTGTTCCCAGCCCAAATGGAGATTTCAAGACTGCTACTATTTACCTACCTCCTAGTTGCACTGTGAGGCATAAGCTCTTGGTGCACTTACACGCACTTAAGATTTACTGTGATGACATCACTAAGAGGCCAAGAGTTAATGTCAGATAGTTGTAATGCCTAACAACACAGGATTTGAGGGGTTAGAGTCCTACTTACTATCTTCTACTTAGAAATGAAGTAGCATTTGTGATAACAACTATCCTATGTCCTCCACAGAAGATGCATGCCCCTCCTGAACGCGAGAGACGATACAAATGTTCCTTTGTCACTATTATTATTGTTGGTTTTGTTATTATTTCTAAGGATAAGAGTTCTATTACATTCATTTGGTTTCTTAACAGCAACATAGTATTGTTCATACCTTCGCAAACCTACCACATTTTAATTTTCAGATTCTTAAGTTTCCAATATTAAGGATAGCATTGCCATATTCTGGTTACAGTTTGGGGGGTTTTTTTACTCACTAAGACTTCAGTTTCATCTGCAGTAGAGCCATTTATATTGGTATAACATGTTACTCAAGTATAGCTGAAGTCAAATTACACTTAATAAGCTAGACTATATTTTAAAAAGAAGATGAAATAATGGCTATAATATTTAATGTGCCACTTAACTGTCACATTAATAGTAAATCTATCACCAAAGATGACAGAGCTACAATGATTTAGCAGTTACCAGTCCAGACCGTTAGAGCTTTATGAGTAACACCAGTGAACTGCATTACAGGACCAATTCATATCTTTTCTCATATGGAAAATTAGTCTCTTGAAATTCCTGAACAGTCCCAACTAAATGGGCCTACTTACGACGCTACCCAAAGTCAGCCAAGGTACCAGAATGTGGATCTAGCAAGTGTAAAACAATACTCCATTTTCCAGGTTTTAGTGGGATACCTCTTGAGGTGACTTCTATGCAACATCTGAACAATCTGCTGGCTGTGTTAGTTAACTCGTACAGTGCCTAAAGACAGACAACTCTTTTTCAGCATCAGACAGGAACTCCTTCTTAGACTCACCTGCACTAGCAGAGGTGCACTGTTTTCAGTTAGACGACCTCCCTGAACCAAACTCAGTGAGTATCATGGAGGTGCCAGAACTCAAAGGAAGCGGGACGTGGGACCAGAGTAGCCTAGACTTGGATCAGTTTAAGCTGCCGTGAAGCTGAATACCTAGAGTGGAAACAGCTGAGGACTGATTGCAGCTTCCACATAGCCCCCAGAAGCTGCTGACTGCAAGTACAGATAATGACTTTCCCATGCTGTGCTTTCACACCAAAGTGTTAAGCAATAAGCTGTCTGAATCTTATTTTTCCTATGTAACTTATTTTACTTTATATAGGTTATAGTCTAACTAAGTAATACTTGCATCTGAATTATAAAATATATACTAAGTTCTAATATTAACTCCGTGTATTAAAAATAATTTCTTTTTAAATCTGTCATTGTTGGAAATGGAAAAACAAGTTTAAGTTTGCTTGCTGCATTCAGTGCCTGGTCTATTTCATTTGTATGTCTTGTCATTTAGTAACTCTTAATTAAAGGTCTTAAACTGATCTGCACTGTATTTTATGTCAGTATCATTTAGTATATCCTTGAACTCACTGAATGTAAAAATAGCCAAGAACTGAAAATTCAAAAAATAAGCTAAAAATTGAGGACACCAAGAGACTTAAAAACTCAGGTCAAAATAAATCCTGTCTTAATTTCTCATCTTTTCAGAAAGGCAGCATTATTCTTAAATTTACCTGTGCTGTGTTTACCAAAAGACAAGTTTTGTTTGCGGGCAACATAATTAAGAGTTTTCTTTAGTTGTCAGCGTTTTATATCAGGACTTGAACTATGCTTAGAGCTGCATGATATTTGAAGCAAAGAAATTATTATCTTGACTATGATTTACCTTTTCAAAGGAGTTCCTTTAAAGCAGTTCAGCAACAACAGACCTATGTGGGACGTGTTCGATTTTAAAATTTCTTTTCTAATGAAGGATAATCATAGAATCATAGAATCATTTAGGTTGGAAAAGACCTTCAAGATCATCGAGTCCAACTATCATCCATGCCCACTAAGCCATGTTCTGGAGTGCCTTGTCTATGCGCTTTTTTAATACCTCCAGGGACGGTGACTCAACCATTTCCCTGGGCAGCCTGTTCCAATATCTGACAACCCTTTCAGTGAAGAAATTTTTCTTAATATCCAACCTAAACCTCCCCTGCCACAACTTGAGGCCATTTCCTCTCATCCTATCTCCAGCCACCTGACAGAAGAGACCAGCACCCACCTCACCACAGCCCCCTTCAGGTAGTTGTAGAGAGCGATAAGGTCTCCCCTCAGCCTCCTTTTCTCCAGACTAAACAACCGCAGCTTCCCCAGCCGCTCTTCATGAGACTTGTGCTCCAGGCCCCTCACCAGCTTCGTTGCCCTTCTCTGGACACGCTCCAGCACCTCAATGTCTTTCCTTTAGTGAGGGGCCCAAAACCAAACACAGCACTCGAGGTGCGGCCTCAGCAGTGCCGAGTACAGGGGAACAATCACCTCCCCGCTCCTGCTGGCCACACTATTTCTGATACAGGCCAGGATGCCGTTGGCCTTCTTGACCACCTGGGCACACCGCCGGCTCACATTCAGGCGGCTGTCAACCAGCACCCCCAGGTCCTTTTCCACCGGGCAGTTTTCCAGCCACTCTTCCCCAAGCCTGTAGCGCTGCATGGGGTTGTTGTGACCCAAGTGCAGGACCCGGCACTTGGCCTTGTTGAACCTCATACAGTTGGCCTCGGCCCATCGATCCAGCCTGTCCAGATCTCTCTGTAGAGCCTTCCTACCCTCAAGCAGATCAACACTCCTACCCAACTTGGTGTCATCTGCGAACTTGCTGAGGGTGCACTCGATCCCCTCATCCAGATCATTGATAAAGGTATTAAACAGAACCGGCCCCAATACTGAGCCCTGGGGAACACAACTTGTGACCTGCTGCCAACTGGACTTAACTCCATTCACCACAACCCTCTGGGCTCGTCCATCCAGCCAGTTTTTCACCCAGCAAAGAGTACACTTGTCTAAGCCATGAGACACCAGCTTCTCAAGGAGTATGCCATGAGAGACAGTGTCAAGGGCCTTGCTGAAGTCAAGGTAGATAACATCCACAGCCTTTCCCTCATCCACTAGCGGGTCACCTGGTCATAGAAGGAGATCAGGTTGGTCAAGCAGGACCTGCCTTTTGTAAACCCATGCTGACTGGGCCTGATCTCCTGGTTGTCCTGCACATGCCACGTGAGCGCACTCAAGATGAACCGTTCCATAATCTTCCCCGGTACTGAGGTCAAGCTGACAGGCCCATAGTTCCCCGGATCCTCCCTCTGACCCTTCTTGTAAATGGGTGTCACATTGGCAAGCCTCCAGTCCTCTGGGACCTCCCCTGTTGACCAGGATTGCTGATAAATGATGGAGAGTGGCTTGGCAAGCACCTCTGGCAGCTCCCCCAGTACTCTTGGATGGATCCCATCTGGTCCCATAGATTTGTGAGTGTTCAGACAGCGTAGTAGGTCACTAACTACTTCCTCCTGGATTATGGGGGGTATATTCTGCTCTTCGTCCTTGCCTTCCAGCTCAGGGGGTGGAGTACCCTGAGGATAACTGGACTCACTATTAAAGACTGAGGCAAAGAAGGCATTAAGTACCTCAGCCTTTTCCTCATCTCTGGTGGCAATGTTCCCCTCTGTATCCATTAAAGGACAGATATTCTCCTTGGCTCTCTTTTTATTGTTAACATATTTGTAGAAACATTTTTTTGTTGTCTCCTACAAAAGTGGCCAGATTGAGTTCTAGCTGAGCTTTTGCCTTTCTAATTTTCTCTCTGCATGACCTAACAAGATCCCTGTACTCTTCCTGAGTTGCCTGCCCTTTCTTCCAGAGATGATAAACTCTGCTTTTTTTCTTGAGTCCTAGCAAAAGATCCCTGTTCGGCCAGGCCAGTTGTCTTCCTCAGCGGTTCATCTTGCGGCGCATGGGAATAGCCTGGTCCTGCGCCATTAAGATTTCCTTCTTGAAGAATGTGCAATCCTTCCTGGACCCCTTTGCCCTTCAGGACCATCTCCCAAGGGACTCTCTCAACCAGTGTCCTGAAAAGGCCAAAGTTTGCCCTCTGGAAGTTCATAGTGGTGGTTTTGCTGACCACCTTCCCTGCGTCACCAAAAATTCAGAATTCTATCATTTCATGGTCACTAAGCCCGAGACGGCCTCCGACCATCACACCTCCCACCAGTCCTTCCCTGTTTGTAAACAGTAGATCTAGCAAGGCTGCTCCCCTGGTTGGCTCACCTACCAGCTGTGTCAGGAAGTTATCTTCCACACACTCCAGGAACGTCCTAGACTGCTTACTCTCTGCCGTGTTATATTTCCAGCAGATGTCTGGAAAGTTGAAGTCTTCCACGAGAACAAGGGCACATGACTGTGAGACTACTGCCAGCCGCTTGTAGAACTATTCATCTGTCTCTTCAACCTGGTTGGGTGGTCTATAAAAGACTCCCAGCACAATATCTGCCTTGTCAGCCTTCCCTTTCATCCTTACCCATAAGCACTCAACCTCATCATCACAATCGTGTAGCTCTGTACAATCAAAACACTCCCTAACATAGAGAGCCATCCCACCACCTCTCCTTCCTTGCCTATCCCTTCTGAAGAGCTTATAGCCATCCATTGCAGCACTCCTGTCATGGGAGTCGTCCCACCAAGTTTCTGTGATGGCAACTAAGTCATATCTATCCTGCTGCACAATGGCTTCCAGCTCCTCCTGTTTATTGCCCATGCTGCATGCATTGGCATAGATGCACTTGAGCTGAGCTATCGAATCCACCCCCAACATTGGCATGCTGCCCCCAGGCTCATCTCTGGTGCACCTAGGTTTATCCCCTTCCCCCTTCAAACCTCGTTTAAAGCCCTCTCTATGAGCCCTGCCATCTCATGAGCGAGAATCCTTTTCCCCCTTTGAGATAGCTGGACTCCATCTGTCGCCAGCAAGCCTGGTGCCGTGTAAACCTCCCCATGATCAAAAACCCCAAGATTCCACTGATGGCACCAGCCTCTGAGCCACATATTAATCATGTGTGTTTTCCTGTTCCTTTCAGTATATTTCCCTGCCACTGAAGGGATTGAGGAAAACACTACCTGTGCTCCTGATCCTTCCACTAATCGCCTCAGCGCCCTGAAGTCCCATTTGATTGCCTTTGGATTTCTCCCTGCAATCTCATCACTGCCAAAAATGTATGAATCTAAACCGTAATTCATCTCTCTTTTCCGTAATGTGATTAAGGGACTAGTTTCAATACAAATCAGAGTAAATTATACTAGTGTGTCTGCCTGAAAATGAAGTATGTTTTCACTGTTACAGCAGTGTGACACAACTTCCAAAAAGGAATGACAGGCTGCTAGGCAAAAATGATGAGGAAGAGATTCTTATCAAGGCTTCGAAAATGTCAGAAAAGGGAACAACATCGGTTTAACTACTTTGGTTCTGTAAACATTTTGCCATTTCACAGAAACATCTCAGTAGTAGAAGGGGGAGAAAATGTTGCTTTTGGCTAGATTTTCAGTGGTGCATTTCAGGCCTTCTCCACCTATGAGGAGACTACTTTAATTTTTTGAAATATCAGCATTTCATACTGAAACAGTGCTTTCTTCTTTTCATATTAAGCGAGCTTAATGTTGGACAAAGGCGCAAATTTATCTCCCACAGTCTAATGCTTGAACTTTGATTGAGCTTCTGAATATTTCAGGAATGTCAGCCCCAAGCTCTCTTCACTCACCAAGGAAAACTGCAATTGCCTAAATAGCCTTCTTTCTACGGAAATACAACAGCTTGAGTTCCACCACCCCCTATTCGTCTCTTAATTCATTGAAAAGGCTGCCAATACAGGTTTAGCAGATGCTACATGGCCCACGTACTTGAAAACATACTTTCCTTGGGCACTGAACATTGTTCTTCAGCCACATGCTAGAACAAGTGAAAAGCTCCACAGTCCATTACAAACATCCTGAGCTATTTGGATTAGAAAGCCTCTGAAGATTATATACGAAAACATGCTGGTTTACAATTAGCTGCTTTAGGCTGTATGCTGTATAAATTTGTGCTTGGTGCGCTCTGTGAAAAGCTTTCTCAATGGAAGCTGAAGCCCTTGTTTCTATCTTTAGTACTGGCCTCCCCCAATAATAAGTTTCATGGCCACTGTGGTCTGCTCAGAAATTCAGTAGCCTCTGGCCACAGATAACCATCCACTAAGTAACCTTAAATGTTATCCTCTCAAGGTTAAAAAAGTGTGTTTAAGATTACTCTGGCTTTCAGCTCACATTCTTGCATCCTTCCTGAACTCCCACTTCCCAGGAGATTCTGCCCAGTGATGGATAAAATGTGTTTTTCCTTTTGTTCTTAAAAGTCAATTCATTCATCATGCTAGGTGGGGTATATCTTTTAAGCACTGGAATGAGAGCTGGTCAGCACAAAACAGCATGCGTGAAAGACAGAACTGTGGTGAAAACAGACCTGGGCTAGCATTGAGGAAGAGTCCAGAGAAGTGCGCAAAATCCTCTCCTACCAGACATGAGACCTTGTATCAAGCAGCTCACTGCATCTCCCCCTCAAAAACTCTGTAAGTCTCAACTGATGTTCTAATTATTATGATGCATTAAGATTTATTAACATTAACCAGGAATATCACCCCCCAAAATTCAAAGTTTTCTCTCATCTTTGAGGCCTATTCAGGGAAGGCATCCAGAAAGAAAACTGCTCAATATACAGCCTGGATTAGTATTGTCTACATAATGAACCCAGCTTCATAGACAGAAATTATTACAAGTATTTTTCACATAACTTTTTAATAGACAATGACTTTTCTTTTCTCCGTATATATTTTCTGCTTCATGGTATCCACACTCATCCTATTAACTCTCCCATATAACTGCCAGAGAAGATCTTTTAGAAAATATGGACCAGCTTTCCCTACAACTCAAGTCATACATGTCATTTTAAGATAGGTCTCACCATTTACTTTTCACGTTACAACCAAAAGGAATTAGGATGTAATTTACACACATCAAATAACAAAACTACTCATAAAATTAGTGAGAAAATTTCTTTTTAAAATCAGAGGGAATTAATAACAGGGTTTGCCTTTGCACAGTACAGATATTCATACTTACTAAAAAGTCCTCAGTCATAGAAGATTTGACTATGGTAAGTACAGCTATGACTTCGGGACAGGTCACAAAACTCAAGGAACGTAGTTTTCATCTACAGGGGTAGTTACTATTGCACTGTGTATACATAAGCAAATCGACTGTTTTAAAACTCAGGTTGCTTATATTGCAAAATGCCAGAATACATTTTGAATTCAGAGCTAAAAGCACCATTGCACTATTGGCATAGAAAAAAATTAAACCCTGAACGTGAAATCTTTCTACTGCTGTTGATTTTCATGTATCACTAATCTACATGATCTATTATTTAATCTACCAGTGCTATCATTGATTTTAATGGGCCAATGCTAATGATTTTTTTTTAAAAAGCTGTTCTTAAATACAGAAAAAAGACAGACAGATGTCATAGCCACAGAAGAGACTAACAACGCAGAAGATGTCTGCCTGCTGAAGTCAAATCAGCATGCAAGGTGATTACCATATCTTGGGTTACAACAGCTCTTCAGGAGGGGATTTCAGATGTAGGCAAGGTGAGACACAACCCTTATCTATTATAGGAAGCTGGTATATTCAGCAAAGGGAGTACAGTTTATTTTTAAAATGGGGCTCCTCCTTTTCCCTCCTCCAAGACCTCCTATTGCTAAAACTTACTAGCATTAAAATACTATACCAACAGAGAAAAACATTTTTCTCCTTTTCCTTAAATATTGCTTTGTTTCCCCAATAGCCAGTTTCTGAAGTGTGAAAAAAACAATTCCAACAGAGAAAAGCCCACTTTAAAGGTACTGGTTTAACATTTTACAACAGTCTATACCTTATTTCAGCAAAAGTCCAAACACAATGTGCTTCCTGTCCCAAGCTTTGTTATACAACGGAAATCCTTTGATAGAAGCATAGATGGGTCAAAACAAACCAGAACTACTGTATTCAGAAAGAAAAAAAAAGTTCCCATTCCCACATATTATTCTATTCAAAGTGTATTTGATAGCATTTACTGGCATCCAGATTGCATCTTCCCCTTGCACCACAATATGTGTCTTTAACTGAATGCCTTCAAAAAGCTGAGAAATTAGTTGCTTATTTCCTCTTTAAAAAAAAAAAAAAAATTCCTCTTGTGACCAAGGACGGGTGACATTTCATAAGTCATCCAATAAGTAAGCACATGCAACAGGAAATACTAGCCTGGGGTACTTGAACTCCACAGCACCTCCTGGCTCTATCAACCCAGTTTCACTCTGTGACAGATGGATGGAGGTAGCAACAGAGAGGTCATCAGGGAGAGAATTACCTCACACCTGACTTCACCTGGTATGTTCCACATTTTGCTCTCATGAGTTTCAGATATCCTTTGGCCCCACACATCCCTACAATGATCGTTAAACCAGAGAATGAAGAAGAAAGCCTTGAAGGCAAGCAGGCCTCCCCTGAAGAGACAGTAAGAGTCCAATATGTGTACAGTATAGATCTTTGCAGCAGCATCAGTTTAGGGTTTTATCGCTGATGAATTGCTTTGTGAGTATTTGCATCATTTATATAACCAAAAGTAGCTAACGCTACAGAGTTATATAATGCATATAACAAAAAGCAGAGAAATGTTACCGATGCAATTAAAATCAGAAGTCAGCTTATACTTTCCAGAAAATGAATACAGCATTTGATTTTAAATAGTAATAAAAGGCTTTAAAATCACCATTGTATTTCTTAGTACTTTAGAAAGATACACTTCCAGGTTGTATCAACCTGCAGTAGTAAATCCAAAATTCACATCACCTTACTCATGCTAGCAGTACTATTAAGGGAAATGGGACAATTCTTCCCAACATGGGGTACACAGTTAGTTGTATTATCATAAAATTGTGGGTCATAGATCAGAATCCAGAATGAAAAATACAAGCCCTTCTTAAAGAGATACGATCTGCAAAACTAGGAAATCAATACAGAAATCAATAGGAAATAATATTTGACTCGTTCACAAACAAATTTGTCTCATGGGACTTCATCTATATTCAGTCACAGAATTTAAAGTAAGCCCACTTTTAAAACTTAATTAAGCTACAGCTGGGTAAGTCAATAAAAACGTTACCCTGGTGTCTTCAACCCCTTGCAGGAGTAGAGAAAAGAGCACTTTGTAGGCCAAGTCCGAACTGAAGATTTCAAACCAATAAGCCGTCTGCACAATGATCAGCACAACAG
The DNA here is from genome assembly GCF_900496995.4 of Aquila chrysaetos chrysaetos. Classification (NCBI taxonomy): domain Eukaryota; kingdom Metazoa; phylum Chordata; class Aves; order Accipitriformes; family Accipitridae; genus Aquila; species Aquila chrysaetos. Next base: position 10,380,583 of record NC_044012.1, read on the forward strand.
GGCCCTATTTCATTCTGGACATCATAATAAACTTCATCAGCAAATGGTCCCAGCAGGTCTAATCTTTGCTTGTGGTACTGCACACATTTGTTGTAGATGAGGTATCAATGAAGCTAAAAAGAGGTGGTTTAGCCCTGAAACGTGTAGCACCAGTACAAGCTCCTACATCACACTGTAGTAGGGTGGCTTATGGCATCCGTATCCAGTCATCCCAGATAATATTTCTGTCATTGGATAGGCCATATCTATTGTTGCTGGGAAAAATCAGAAAAGCGGGAGAGCCACATTCAATCACCCCAGATTCCCTGGTATTGCAGGCAGGGGGACTGCTCCCTTCAGCTCTTCAGAGGTTTGAGGGGCACGGTTTCATTTGCAGTACAGAACAATCTGGAGGTGCTACAGAAGAATGCAGGGCAAGAGAAAAACTGGAAGAGCTGCAGGAAGGAACAGGAGGATATTGAGTGCATGTGAACTGGCAGGGAAAACGGCGAAAATGCAGTGTGTTGGCTGGAAAAGGTGGGGGTGAGAAGGGAACCACTAAACAGCAAAAGAAAAAACAAATTCTCAACTTTGTGACAGGAATATCTGCAATCACCCAACCATCACCACCTGTTTGGTCCCAGCAATCCCCTTCAAACCAGCATGCCACACCACTACAAGCCAAGGAATCTCTCCAGCACTCCAGGCTCCTGGCTACACCTTATCAATAAAGGTGCATGCAAATATATGCTGCTTTGCCTAATCGGCACAACTTCTACAGAAGCAAGAAAGTCTCTGACCCTCCAACAATAAGCAGAATGAAGCAAAGATTGTTCCATCACTAAATTCTTTTGGTTACACAAACCGTAGATTTATGCTGCAAACTATATTTGTTCATATTTATTAACAAAGGCATGCAACACAGCAGTCTCATTTTCTCATACGTTAGCTGGTCTCTTGCTCTGTAAAGCCAAATCAAAACCTGGAAATTCTCATTTTCCTGATTTGTGATGCACTAAGCCCTTACTGAATAGTGCAAATCCATGACTACAGTTGCTCTTCATTTTCAAGCACGACATTTTTTCAAATACAACCCAAGACACCTGAACTGGTCAATCACTGCTAAAGAAGTAAATCTACACTTTCAACTATTATTCAAATTATTGTAAAAAGTGTTTAAACAACTGTTGTTTACAGCCTCAGTAGAAGCTCTTTACATTTACACTCGTATAATTGTCAGAGATCAAGTCTGCTCCAATAGTGTAAATTGACTCATCATGAAAAAAATTACTTTATTACAGGCTTTCATGTAGTGTATTAAATATCTCAGCCTGCCCGTAGATGCAGCACCACTGTCAAATCATGCTCAGGTACCCATCGCTTTAGTCTTAATTTGACATCTCTTAAAACAAATCTACTTTTTATAATGATAGCAGTAACATCTTTTTTTTTTTCCCTCCAGATAAGACAGGACAGAAAATCTTTGCCATGACAGTCAGAAAGTGCTTAATGTGAAACAAATACTCCTCGACACACAGATGTGCTTCTATATTTTAGCGCTAGACAAGCTCTCCCGTGTTGGGCTGGAGAAGGCATCTTTTACCCACAGTGAAATCACGCACAGTCAGGACTCCCTCTCGCTTGAACTGAAATGCTCTCTCCAGAGCCACACCACATGCGTTTTCTCCCCCCACCCAGATGGAAGCCACCAAAGAACATCACCCACGGCCAACAGCACATTCCAGTTTGTTGACTCACTGCATTTCACTGCTATTGGGTTAGGTGCCTTTTTGTTTCCAACAAGCCAGATTTTTTAAATCTGCTCATACTTAATGCTTACGTTTCAGAACACTTCTGCGCTCGTTTCCTACATGGAGCCCTAGCTGTGATAACGCTCCACAGGGATGATTAGAAATGGCTTATATTTCATCCAAGCCTCCCCTAGACCAACCTTTCCAAAGATTTAAAGGAAACACGTAGAAGGCATTTCTCATTGTGCTGCTGTACACCTGCAGACACCGGCCAAGGTCAGGAGAGGAAACAACAAAATTCTTCAAGAAAGCCAGTTCCTTTGTCATCTGAACGCGGGCAGGAAACACTGGAAGTGTCATAAGAAATTTTTTCTAATGATATCTTAGCCCAGCCTTGCAGAAGCCAAATACAGATGATAGTTGTACGTCCCCTCCAACTGAAATAGTCTATTCTATTCTATACTGCTTTGAGGAATAAATGTGCTAACATCCGGCCATTTCAGTCCAATATTCAAACAGGCCAGATCCTCACGTTCACAGAGGTTTCTGTGCTTCAGAGCACAGAAACAGCCAAAGAACTCTGGTCTGAGGGGAGGGCAGGGTCAAGGTCTGGGTCAGACCTGCTCTGGCTGAACTGCCCCAGCCACCAAAGAAGGGCCTGGATTCGGGATCTATTGCTCTGGTTTAACCTCAGGCAGCCTTCAGAGGAGGCTATGAGTTATTGCGTAACACGAATAATATTAATTACCAGCCATTTTACTTCACAGATACTTGAACCACATTTAAAAATATTGCACTTAGTGTGCAAATAATACAGAAAAGGTGGTTTTTTTGAAAATCAAGTGTTTTAAAATTATGCTTTCTCTTCAAAACAAATATTTAAAGTTAATTCAGCATAATTTTCTGCTGCATTAAACTGGTGACAAGTCAAAATAGCTGCAAATCTACTTGCAGTAATTCATGAACATTTGTCTTCCCTCTTGTTTATTGTAAATAGATCTTTACACAATAAGTTAATTTAGCAGCACATTTTTTCAGGAGCATGCTCAGGAAGATGGATCCTAATAGAAGTGTTCATGCACAACCTTTGCAAACTAGCAAGATCAATCATTTTTCTATTTCTCTGAATTTCCAAAATTAATGTAAATCCTGAAAAGTCAAAGCAAGGATTTAACTGTCTTAAATTTTCCATTGTGCTTTTAAATATACATATTCTCGTCTTTGAGATTCTGTTTGGATGTTAGTAACCAACTCTTATTCTTTTTAATCTCTGTTAAAGTGCACAGGGATGGGCACGGCATAACCATTTGTACGTTCAAGATGAAATATCAGCAAAAGAAATATGTCCAGGGCAGATATATTTCATCATGAATCATTAATTCCTAAAGCTTGAGTCTTTTCATTATTCATTACACATTTTTCATCCTGCATTATTCCCTCAGTTAGCAGAGTTGCAATGAGATATTTACAGCTCAGAAGTGTTAGCATGTAGCTGGGGAGACTAGTCCCATGCCTCAGCACTATCAAACTGAGCAATTCACAGGTAACCATAAGATTAAAAATGACTTTTCCACTGCATTGCAAAGATCACAGTCACTGAAATTTGGCATTTTATAGACCAAGCCCTTCAACCTCTGTGACTAGCTTCCCTATTTGCAGGGTACTTCTTTATGCCAAAATTACAAACAAGAAAACTCAAATCTTTGGATTTCCATCAGATTTGTGCTGTCCCTGTGCTGTTGGAAGCTAGGAAGTTATTTATGCAATTATAAATATATTTCTTCTGTCAAGAATTAAATGCTATTTTATCAGTTCTAGGGAAAGACTGAAACTTTATATTCCACATTCCACTGCCATGGCTAAATTCAAACTAGTGCAAATCAGAGCAGCTTCACTGCAGAGAAGGAAACAACATCACAGCAGAGAATGGCCTCCAGTGTTTAAATAAAGGAAAATACTAGCTGCTGTTGCTTCCACACGGATGGCTCAGTTTCAACAGGTTGGGGGTAAAAATCTATACTGACTGATTTCCAAGCCATTAGGAGTTATTACACATACATTCACTGGCTAAAAGAGGCACAATGCAGACTGCAGAACAGGAACAATACATGGGGGACTGTCAGTGATACACTTAAACCATCTGCATTTGCACAGTGTTTGGCAGCAAAACCAGAAATAAGGCAGCCTAGGTCTGGGGGTATAATAAAGGCAGTGCATATAAATGAGTAAAAGTCACTGAACCAATTTACAAGGCATTAGTGCATTGGCTCCCAGACTTCAACCCCTCAGCAAGAATTCTTTCAGAGCAGCTCTCTCCACCCTCCTTTTGGCAAACACTCAGACGCGCTCAGTCCAGCGGACAGATCCATGAACAGCTTTTATAGAAAGCACATGTACCTCCTTCCCTTTTCCCATGTGCTATTTTAACAAAACAAAACCCCCGTCTGAAATCCTGTGCCCCTGGGAAAAGGGTGGCAGCAATGTGAGATGCGGGTCCATCTGATCTCTGTAGCAGAAGCCTGCGTAGTCTCACACGCAGTCTGTGCCGTGCAGCGGAGCCTGGACCCCACGCCTCACACTTCTCCATTCCCTCACTGGCACCTCACGCATCAATAGCAGGGTGTCGCAGCCTCTCTCCCACTCCATGAAACCATATGCCAGAGAGATCTGGCCAGCCCCAACTGTGATCTGCCAACCAGCTGGGGCTGGCACACTGTGCTCCAAGCAGGGCCATGGCTGCACAGCAGCGAGACAGCATGTGTGTGTGTGTGCGCGCGCGCCTTAATAGGGCACAGCAGAGCATTGCTAGAAGATGCTCCAAGTGCCGCAGCAGAGCGCTTCTGCCCATCCCTGCATGATGAAACTGGCGGGGGGAGAGGGATGATCCGTGACCTGGTGCAGGAGATGCTAACGTCAATGGCATGACTTCATGCACGGAGATTAAATCACTGGAGTGCCAGCAGTTCCGTGTAACAAGATAAAAGGAAAATCTAGAGACTTCAAGGGGCATCAAGGAAAGCATTTAAGATATGGGTCATCTCATGTCCTGTAAACACCCAATGCAGCTTCCTTTCCAGGAACTTGTTTATTTGCAGACTCATCTGGCGTGGAACAAAGCACTAGTGAGACACGTTCCTTCCTGGCAAGTTTACAAGTGGATACAGTGCATCAGCATTGGGAAAGACACTGAGGTGAATGGCACCCCAACATCGCCCTGAAAGCAACTCCAAGTCTGTGACCTACTCTTTGTTGCATCCTAGTCTTTTCACCTTAATACTGTAAAAACTTACTCTCAAGATAAAACTCCTTCTGCACTTGATTAGCCACAGGAATCCCAGCATCACAGAGCTATTTGTGTGCTGCAGCTTTCGGGATGACATCTCTCCGATATCAGGAATGGTTATTTGGTATATAGCTTGCAGTTCAAATAGTAATCTGGCTTTTTTCTCCCCTGAGGCTCTCACAGAACAGTAAGAGGCAGAAAAATTGGGTTTCAGTCCTTTTTGAAAGAAAAATCAACATTTATTTCAAACTTTTTTTAAAGTTTATCTAAAATCTTCTGGTTTAGGGCTTCCTAGCAGACATCAACTTCAGAACAAGTCAAACAGCCAGTGTTGCTGAGTGCAGGGACTGAGATCTGCTACACTTGGTCATGCCACCACTGAAGTCAGGAGCTTGCAGCCTAGCATTGCAGCTGGCAACATCTGACCCATTAATGGGGAGAATGTCATATGAAAGCCAGTATCCGGATGCGCATATCAGTTATGTAAATAGTGTAGGAAGGAAAGAGAGGAGGTCACATCCCTGCTTCTCTCCAGCTCCCTATTGATATGCTGCATCCCTTACAGAGTGCCCTGGTTTCGGCTGGGATAGAGTTAACTTTCTTTCTAGTAGCTGGTATAGTGTTATGTTATGTTTTGGATTCAGTATGAGAAGAATGTTGATAACACACTGATGTTTTCAGTTGTTGCTAAGTAGCGTTTACACTAAGTCAAGGATTTTCCAGTTTCTCATGCCCAGCCAGCAAGAAGGCTGGAGGGGCACAAGAAGTCAGGAGGGGACACAGCCAGGGCAGCTGACCCCCACTGGCCAAAGGGGTATTCCAGACCATGTGACGTCATGACCAGTATATAAATCGGGGGGAGTTGGCCGGCAGGGTCAGATCACTGCTTGGGAACTAACTGGGCTTCGGTCCGCGAGTGGTGAGCAATTGCATTGTGCATCACTTGTTTTGTATATTCCAATTCTTTTTTTTTTTTTTTTTAATTATTATTCCTTTCTGTCCTATTAAACTGTTCTTATCTCAACCTACGAGTTTTACTTTTTTTTTCCCCGATTCTCTCCCCCATCCCACTGGGTGGGGGGGAAGTGAGCGAGCAGCTGCGTGGTGCTTAGTTGCTGGCTGGGGTTAAACCACGACACAGAGCGAGGAATCGCAGCACACCGCGTGTCCGGAGAAACACAAGACAGAGCTCAAACAGACGGAAACCTCCCCAGCTCCTCCTGCCCCAGTAGCTCCACAGCACTACCTCTCCATCACCTACTGCAGACTATGGTTCTGTTTATTTTTTAAATTAATGCCACAGATAGAGTGTTTGCACTGCAAACTTGACCAAAAATTAAGATGGATGTTACCCCTCTCATTTCAGACCTGGCATAACAGAGAGAGAGAGAAGCTTTTCTACACCAAAACATGAACTTCCCATTTACATTACCAGTCAGAGGTGAAAGCTGGGCTGCTTCTACAATCATTGGCAGTGTTAATGAATGAAAGGTAATGTTTGTCATCATTTTTATTTAAGTGGGACAAGAAGAGATTGTGTTGGTTTGGGTTTCTATTTTAAGGGACATTTCAATTAAAGCAGATATGTTCTTTGGGTGAAAAAGTTTCACTGAAATCAAGACTGTTTATCAAAAATGTTTCTGGAAAATTTTTGATCAGCTTCACACCTCTGCATTAGACTTGCTCTTCAAACTCAAATCACATATCAAGGTTAGTGTGCCTGAGTTAGCCTGCAGGCTTGCTTGTTAAAATCCCCATGGATTGTGTTTTCAATGAACAAATCAAAGGGATTCATGATTCCTTTCTTTCAGTTCAATGGTGAGGCAGTTTCATTTTACAGCTCCTGCTCAGAGTGCTACTAAGAGTTTTAATACAATACGGGTGCATTTTCTACCATCTATTTTTTCCTGTCATTTCCAAACAAGGAAACAAGATCATTTGGGATCATTCCGTGCTGAACATTTTAGACGCAAAGTCATTAGTCTTTATGCAGCCAGAAGTCTCATATATGATGAGAGATTTGCCTGATTAAAGAGCACAGGATTTAACCTTCCATGAGAGATCCAGTTTAATGAAATGCGTATGGTACAGCCATAACAGTACTCTGGAAAACATTTCAGAAAAATGCTATCACATGTCCCCAGCAAACATCCAATTCCACCAGTTTTAACTAAAATTCCTCAGTAGTTTTTTAAATATACCTTATATTAAAAAAAATCAGAGCTACATTCTTTTGTTTAACAAACCTGACAAAAGGAAGCTGAGTCAGACTCACTCCAGGATACGCACCTCAATCTGTGACAAAAAGGAAAACACTTACCAAGCGGATATGGCTAAGAGCACTGCACTGCCCTGATTAAAAGTCCCAGAAATAACAACACAACGTTCTGAAGAGATTATGCTTTCCACACAGAGCAGTAATTGTTATTTTTTAAACTTTAAGTAATGCTTCTTCCAGAGAGGCTTCAGACAACAGTCGGATACCATTGCACATTAAAAATGGGAGGGATCTTACAATGACTATCTGAGCTGTTAAAAATTAGCATTTCAGGTTTATTTTTATAACCGAAAGAAAGCTTATGCTCTTCCCTACCATAATTCTTAGCTGGGCATAAAAATACTGACACAAGTATTACTGCTGTGACTGAATTTCAAATGGTGGCAGACCTTCACTTGCACAGTGCCTGTAACGTGCCGGTTTTAGCAAGACAGACTACTAGGTCTAACCTTTATAAACTGTTACAAAGCATTCTTGATCTGTACTGCCAAGTGTAAAGCCCTTCTCCAGGGAGATTAGGACTATTGCTTTTGAGAAATTAAAACATGATCAATTGCAGCTGTGTCAACAGCTGTCTTTGGTTTTGATGACTGTGCTTATTTAAAAGGGCTTATTTATCATGTGGAATTTCACCTTAACTAGAATTACTTGCAAAGAAAAAAAAAAAAAAAATCCATGCTCACTCAGTGAAAGGCATGGGATGTTTTAGAAACTTTGCTGGAATTTGTGCTGGTTAGGAAAGCAATGAACTTGTTCCTACAACTATGGTTTCCACAAATTCTTTGAGGGGAACTTCACAGACCACTGATTCGATGGGACAGCGAACAAGCACTACCGTGAAAAACTGAAACAAGATGTAACCAAAAGCTATTATCGTAAGAGTCAGCCTGCTTTGCTGGCTATGCAGAAAGTAATGAAATTGGAGTTTCAGATCACCTGACCAATCACCTCAGCAACAGATAAAATACAATTCTGAAGAAAGACGCAAGCTTTAATCTTGCATCTATTCTGTGCAGTTATCAATTCCATTAACTATACTAACACACTCACAGGTATCTGTGTATAGTGAGAGCAGTCAAATTTAATAGATTTAGCATAGTAAATGAGGGCTCTGTTCCTGCCCATTATAACACATTCTTCCTTTCAGCAATAGCAAGATGACAGTTACTACTTTAGATTCCCAGAAATGTCAAATTCAAACTATGCACAAGCACCTTCAAAGCAAAGTTGAGTTTTACCCCCTTTATACAAGAAAGGAAAGACTATTTTAAACTTTACTAGCATAAATAGTCTGGAAGATTGCTCAGACACCAGCATTTAAATAACACAGCTAACATTATATGCTGATCTGAACCAGACACATCTAACCCAGGTGCCACAAAATCAAAAAATAACAGCTAATTAACATCTGTGGGGATAACCTCAGGGAAAAGAGCAAATGATCCAGGAGGGACAGCCGGATATAACGTGGAAGAAAACTTGTACAGCAGTGCTAGACAGACCAATGAAAAAGGCCTGGTGTCATTTGGAAAAAGGAATGGAAGACAAACACTGTGAAATGCCAAGTAAATACTTATCGCTCCTTTTACTTGTGCCACCAGCTCCATCCATGAGTCACACAGAGTAGTGGAAAAGTTGTTAGATGCTAGGGATTCTATTCATTTTTAACCTATTCCTTTCACTGCCAGACGTTTGACTATTAAATAAGATTTCATACATAAAATAAGGCACCTAAAATGTAACTATACCTGCCAATGTTGTCCAATCATGCACAGGATGTTTCTCGTTAGCAAAACTTAGTGTGAATTAATAATATTTGGTTTAAAACATTATCCCCTTGCTTGCTAGACACCAGTCACCAAGGAATTCTTCCAAAGTCATATGATTTGGCCCTAATGATAAAGAAGTCTGAAAGTCTAAAATCTACAAGAAAACCTGCTTGCTAGCATTTTGAATCAGCAGTTTTGTGATGAAATTCACTGCCTAGCAAGCACAGCAGTGCAAATGTCTGGGATTAACCAGAGGGTGTGGAGTGGTCTAAACCATTAGGAGCTTTGCCACCTCTCGGAGAGGGCTGCAAAGGTAGGTTCTTAATTCGGTAAAATCTCAATGGACATTTCCTCATAGCCAGAAAGAAGACTTAAAGAATCAGTTCAGCAGAGATGAAATCTATAAAGCATAATGTGGAAGGTTTTGAGATATTAAATCAGGTTTCTAAAATTTAAATCAGCGTATCTTCCTCAAAGCTTATAAATGGTTTTCAGTTATTCTACTAAGATCTGAAACAGAGCATGCTGAAAATGCCTTTAGAAACTTTCTCACTTCATTCCTTGAACTTCTCAGTTCAGATAAAACAAGTCAACTAATACAAAGCTTATTTAGCAGGCATCAAAACAGACCTTGATAATCTAGGCCTGTTGCCTCAGGGCCTATATAGAGAACATAGGGGTTTTCTCTTTCCCTTTTCTGAGCAGTGGACGTGAAGGGCTCCCTTATCCTCATCCTTTGTTTACATTAGCTAAATGGCATGCTTACTCCCAAGTCCACAGATATGAACATCAAAGGCTATGCAACGGTTGTAAATACAGTTGAAGTCATTTGCAAAATTAAATCATATCTGGGACCGTTGTCTGCTGTGGGTACCAGATTATCACTGAGCTGCATCCTGACCTGATAACTGCAGTTCCCTGGAAAACTCCTATCAACATCCTCCCTGCTCTTCTCTCAGCAATGACACAGGAACAGCTTATTTTCTTGTAAGGAAACTTAACTCTAGTTGGTCTCCTTAGGTAAGACTTTGAAAAATGTGTCCTCATTAGTTGCTTAACTTTTCTGAATAATTAATGTATCAAATTTTTTAAAAAGCCATTCATCTTTGCTGCTGTACATCACAAAAATGTGAAACAATCTAACCAACCTCAGCCTTCTAGCAAGCCAGGAAATCAATGCCATCACCTGTGCCAGACTATGATGACAAATAGGGGCAAGAGAGTATTTAACTGTGGAACATTATTATTTAAAGTCCTACTTAAGATACATTGAACATTTGCCGACATTTATTATAACTGGTTCAAAAAAAGTGAGTTTTGAGTTGTCCCACACTTCTCAGATTTTCTTCTGTGTTACTGAGTAAAAAAATTCCTCTTCCATTTGTACTGTACAATGCCAGAGATACACCTTTGAGTTCAGTTTTAACATGCAGAGAGGGGACAGAAAGTGGCAGGTGGCACTGAAGAATGCATCACAGTCCCCCAGAAGGGTTTGGGCACTCAGGCTAGGCTGTAGAAAAGCCCACTGCCTCATCAGGTTGGGCTCACTGAACAATATCCTGACTTAAAGTTTTATGCTGGTGACAATATTAGAGACACTGACGCCTGCGCTTTGGTGAGCCTCACCCAGGCTGCCACAGCCCAGCAAGTCGGCCTCGGGAATGTAACAGAAATGCTGAATCTTTCCCTTCCATCTGCCCTGAGTGGTCTCAAGGCTTAAAACTAATCACAATAAAGATGTTACAAACATTTTCTCTTTCAGGAAGGCCCACCTACACTGTCTTGCTTGCAGGGTCATAATTTTACCTGTGAAAAATACTGTTGAATTTCATTTTTACATCCAGAGCTGACATAGCTTTACAGGAACCCAGTCTCATTCATATGAGGGCTCTAACTTTTTTGCTTGCAGGTATAAAAATCCTTATAGATAGGACATCTCCAAACTGCTTTGAAAATCCTGTTTGTGCAAAACAGGCATAGTCTGTGCTGATTAAATATCAGACACTATTTAAAGTACCATTCAGATGTTTGCTAACTCCTAAAAGTCTTTATAAAATGACACTAAATAACATACCAACTTTTGTGTTTCTCTCGGAGCCAATTTCCTTTTATTCAGCTCCCTCATTAGAGTCAGCAACAAATAAGTAGGTATAGCAATAATAAGGCTAAGTTTATCTTGTTTCCTCCACTCCCTTTTCTCACTGTATTACTAAGACTTGGAACAATAACAGGATGCCGGGATGCAGGATGGGAAAAGGCTGACTCCCAGCTGGAAAACCTTGGAGACTGGAGAGCTGAACACTCCCAGTATTGCTTAATGAAAAGAGAAGTGGATTTTTCTATTTTATCTTCATTTTCTGTATACTGCTTAACATTTTGGGATACTGTTGATTTTAGTTTGCCTGATTTGGGGACAAACCGAAGCTCCACCAACTCTGATTCAGGTAAGGGATAAATGCTATTTGCTGTCCTTCAGCTATGAAGTTCATTTCAAAGGTTTTTTCACCTCCACCAAAAATCTCTTCTAATGTCTTAAATAATTTAAGAAATACCAGCAGACAGGCTATGAATTTTATACATATCCACAGAATCCTTTGCACCTAACATTGATGGCACTTAAACCAAATTAAGTGCAGACAACAGCAGAGCTGTTTACAATTGACACTGGAAGAAGAAAATCTCTGGCTTTCTTGGGCTACACCACAATATTCCCAGATGTTTAAAAGAAGAGACATCTTATGCTTTTTTGTAGTTCTGTTTTGTAATATTTAGATTATATTGCTGATGCTCATTCATAACAGAAAAGGGAAAGAAATGATACTGCAAGTTGCCCCTGTAAACCCTTTAGGAAAGGATTTCACTTGCAGTGTGGACAGTTACAGGCTTAGTACTGTTTTGAGTGAGCAGGTGTATGCTGTGCTATGATTTGATTCAATAAGTTTTTTCAAAGTGGGGGGTGACTTGGTATCTGTCTTTAAGGTGTTATGGCTTTATTGTGACCAATGCCAAGAGGAGGTGAAAGCCACCATGTATACTAGCCAGCTTTGGCATATCTCTCCTGCAAGAGACTTGTTTAAGGCTTAGAGGGGAGTTTACATAAACATGTCAGTGACTTGGTCTCCCAAATCTCAGGTTTAAACTGGCCCAGGCACTTTAGGACCCTAACCCTGGACTACCGGCTTTTACAGCCCCTGTTCTAAAATACCAGCAATTCTTGTTTTAGAAGTTTCTTGATCTCAGTGGTCCAAAAAGAACCATTTTTTCTGATGAGATACTTTATGAGCAGTGGCTTGATACAAGAAGTTTGTTGAAAAGGCTTTTATCTTGTCCTAAAGATAGTGTAGCAAGTCCCTGAGCTAACAAGTTTGCTGCACAGCTTGCAGAGACAAAGCATTTATGCATAGGAGATGAACTGATACTGCTTTTTTCTTTAAGAACTCTATTCTGCAATAGCGGCACTGTCAGTGTGCACAGTACCTTACTGTGCTGCTTGTCACACTGTAATAAAGATAAAGGAAGGAAAGAAATGCAAGGAAAAAAAAGATATGGAAGAAGATGAATTTCTGTGAGAAAATCTGTTCCATTCTTAGCTACCGAAAACTTTAAAAGTTGGCTGCTACTGCAGTTAACAAAGGTATAGTTAATCAATGTGTTCCTGCCTCCACTGATTATAAATCATTATATCAGCATTTGTAAAAGCATACAGTATTATAGATGTTCATGTAGGAAAAAATATTAGACAAAAGCAAGGATACTCCAATGATTTACAAAAGCTTCTCATCTTAGGCTAATTTGTGCCTTGTAACAACAACCAATACACCAGAAACAAATCACAGACATGCTGACTTGCAGTTTATCTGTGCATCTCCAGGACTTACTTTTTATCCTTAAATAAGGGGTGACCAACAGGAAAAAAGGACACAGGATTAATTTAGCATATGAAAGACTTAGAACAGTACAGTATACTATAGAGAAGAATGTGAAATTACAAACAATAAAACAAATTAATTTGAAGCAAAAGATAAACTCAATTAACAAATCATTCCTGCTTTGTCCACAAACCTGGGCTTTATTTTTCTGCAGTGCTACAATGCTTCTGCACTGCATTGCAACAAGAAATATTTCCCAAAGCTTTGCTCTTTAACATAAGATCATACAACTATTTCTTAAACGTTTTAAAACAAATGCTAACACTGAAATTATGCCATGAAATAGCTACATGTCACTCAGCAGTCTGGAGCTTGCAGAGCGCTAGATGCAGGGCTCAGTGCTAAAGAGGCACCTTAGGCAGAGAAAGTTCCACCCAAACAGTTAACAGGTTTGTTGCCAGGTTTGCTTCACATCCTGCCTCTGTTGAGTAAAACAACTGAAAACAGGATATAGGTAAAAATCACTGGGGATGGTTTATAAGCTCCTCTGCTTTATAGCACTTATGGAACAAAGGACTTCACTGTCCATCCATAAATGAGTTACTTCAATTAATATTTCAAATGAAAAATGGAAAAACTTTTTTAAAATTCTTTTTTCTTGTCAGGGTAAATGTCTACAGAACTACAGGCTTAAATCAGGCCAGCTGATTTTCTAAGAAAGCAGAGGTTCACAAACTAGAGGTAACATTATTTCTAGCAGCTGAGCCTTCTGTAAGGAATCTTCATGGTTATTTTGTCACGCATTCATAATTCTGGTTTTTGTTCAGGTTCTAGAAGTTTGTAATTCAGAGGTTCAAATGTTAGCGCCACGAAGAAACTAAGAGGTTCTCTGTGAGAAATCTGTTGGCCATGAAAATGTTTTGGTGGTTTTTTTTTTTAAACAAGTGTCTTTCCCTTTGTTATCCTTGTGGGTTTACAAATTAAAAATCCCTCAAAGTTTAGTCCTGACATGACTGGTGTGCCATGAGTCTATTTTGTACATATGGTGCTACACACATAGCTGTTAGGCAGGCAGTGAGATTTGCAGCCCAGCCCTCCTAGGTGCTAGTTAAAGCCCACGGACATCCACAGAACTGGAACAGTTCAAGAGCTGTGTTTTCCAGGGCTGGGCAGAGGGGAAACTTAATCTGTCCATTCCAGGTGTTCACACTGCCTACGCTTCAGTTTTGGTACTCTGAGTATATCCAAGTGAAGATTTACAATCAGTAAACCAGAAAGAGTCAAACAGGTGGGTGCACACTCTGGCAGAGTTTTCTCCAGACAAGTCTTTTTGTGTGAGATAGACAGCAAAACTGTCTTACAAAAGATTAGGAGCTGCATGTGAAAGTGTTATCAAGTATCATCCATTAAAGGGTCCAGAACTTGTAGTGAAAAATGACTGATATTTTAGAGAAAAGGCAAGCATGATTACCTGGGGACACACTGCAGAAATTGTACGGGAACCTTTCCAAAACACCAGTGGAGAGGAAAGAGTATTCTTCTGCCCTAACATTGTTACCTGAAATGCAAGGAGTTACAGAGCACCACCATAGAGGTAGAACAAAAGCAGAAATGTTTTAAATTCTTCATTTTTCAAAATCCAAAAAGGTTAGTTTTATTGTCCCAGTCTTGTTGTCATCAAAACCCTCCTGTTCCTGTGGGATTTCACCACCATCCTCTGCCAAAACTTCAGGAGAAAGAGCCCCCTGTTTCTATTACATGTTCTTTTAAAAAGCCTACTACCAGTCTCCACAAATTAGCAGTAGCCCATCTGGCTTTGCCCCCACTAAAGTCATCCATTTCTCTGCATCCTCCTCTCTCCCCAAGCCCACCAGCGACATCTGGAATGGTCCTCCTGACACCTGGCAAAGTTCACAGGGCGCAAGGTGGGTTATCTGCGGCACACACAGGCCCTTGTCCTTATTGTGTATGACAGCATAAAGGGAAATTCCACTTCCACACTACGTCTGGAGGATACAGTTGAATTCCTTCTTCTGCCTTTATCCACATTTCTAAGCAATGCTTTGGTAGGATCAGTCTTCCTTTTCCCCTTCCTTTTATGATGTTATCTGCTATGAATTTGTGTTCTGGAAATCCTCTAGGAGTGCAAGTTCTACCTTACAACATACCGCTTGAGGAGACTAAGCGCCTAATGCTGCTTTCATGCAAATGATAGGAAATCCTGCCATTGATGGGAATTGTTCCTGTGATAGGTTCAGCTTCATTGGCAGAATCTCCACTGGCACAGAGTTTTAGGTTAGCTTCTCCATTCTTTTTGTGGGATAATCCCTCCGCCTACCTCCAGTCCTAGACCTGAATTCAGAGGAGATTTGCATTATCTTACTGACTTTTATTGTCATTATCTTTCAGATATATATGATCTGTCTGCAAGAGAACCAGTTTACTCATATTAAGGTTAGGCCAACCAATCAATACTACTAATAAGGTATCAGACTTGTCACCACCTAATCTATGAATCCAAACCTAAAAGGAATTAGTATATATTGTCTATTTGCTCAGTACTGTTAATTTAGGTTTTTAGGCTGTCATTATAACATAAACAAATACTGCTACACTATGCACATTTTCATATCATCCAGATTACCAATGCACTCCACCCAAAACACATATCCAGCACAGAAATTAAGAAGTGAGGGCAGAAAGCAGAGAGCACAAAAAGCAGGAATGCTTTTTGTAATGGGTTCATTTTACTAACACAATAATGTGAACTTGACAGTGACAAAGCTATTGCAGAGCTCTATCATCTGTAGCACCATTTAACAAACACATTTGCTTTGTACACTAGATTAGCTAGCAGCAACCTTGGTAAAAGTTTAGAATTAGAATAGATACTGAATCCTCCAGTAATTGGACTTGGAGATGACTTAAGTTTCAAACAGGAAGAAAGGGGCACATTTCTCTTTGGAATATATTACGTCATTTTCCTGCTGTGAAATTGTGAGCTGTATTACCTGCCTTATATGGATTGATCTTCGGCTTGTTTAAATGAAGAGAAAGGTTTCATTCGCACAAGAAAGGGGTTTTCAGTGGCCATGATTAAAATATGAGCTGTGGGAGAAATAAACATTCCACTTAGCCCCTAACTAAGGAGAAAAAAAAAAGTCCCACCTCATCTTAAGAAATATCTCCAGCTGTGTTTGGATTCAGGCAGCAAACCCACAAGTGCAGCACTGCTGTGAATAAGAACTTCCCAAACAGTCAGGTTACTTTAAAGCTGTCAGCTCCCAGGGGGGTGCAGGCTGCTCACCAGTGCTCACCACACTGAGCCCCAGCAGGGCAGCAGCCGCCAGCCTAGATCCTGGGCGCTGCCTTGAGAAGACCTGTGAGCAGAAATGTCCCCAGGCCAGCCAGCTGAAAGCCCCTAGCTCTCACTTTTCTCACTTTCACAGAGACCTCTTACCACATGTAAACAAAAGCATGGCCTGCCTTGGAACAGGGTCACTCCTACAGTCACATCTTACATGGTGAACTAGCACTTACTATGGTTGCAATCTGTTTCATGAGGCAAGCTCTCCTTGGGTGCAGGTTCCCTCATTGCCTCTGGACTGTGGTTGTAAAATTCATCACATTAATGACCTGCTTAAGCCAGTGCATAGATAATGGAGCAAGACACAACACAACACTGTATTAAATCACAATCACTCCCACATGGAAACAAACCCATACAGAAAAAACATCTAGCTCTAAAAAAGTCACAAAACTTAGAACAGCTGTCCTCATCTTTTTACACTTCCCTGTGTCTGAAGCCTAAATTTTCAGGACCTCCAACTTCCCTTTAACAGCACTGTCAGCTGGAAATTTGCTTCCCTAGTTTTATTTTGATTTGAAGATGAGATTTTCCTAACAAGAGCTAAGCTGTAAGTAAAAATATTAAAAGGCTCATTGTAAATGCGTAAGAGCAGTAATAATATCATTTGTATCATCTCACAACACATGGAGATTATAACAATGGAAATGTTCCAGGAAAAGACTGTAACTATAGGGATGGGCAGAAAAGGTCTTAAAGTTAATTAAGCCTGGTCTGGAAGTCTAGTTGAATAAGGGCAGGAAATAGAGAAGAATGAACTGACATTTGAATTAGACATTTTTAAAAGGGAGCAAAATACTGAATACTAATTACCAAACAAAATATATCCAGACACACCCTGGTTTTTTAGCCTCTTGCTCAACCAGAAAACAAGAGATTTATGTATATGTACATGCTTTCTTTATCTGCCACAAAATTAATTTTCAGAGGAAATACTAATGCATTCATTTACCCAGTAGAATAACCTGGACAAAGGAATCAGAACACACAGCCAGCTAAACATGATTCCTCTGCTTCAGATTACTGTTAGCGCAATAAATATCAATTACTGTGACCTGTGCATGATGCTTGTGTTCAAGACAGATACTTTTGCTCTTGAGCTTTTGTTGAAGGAAAATGTCAAAAAAATCTTATCTGCTGTAAACACAGCTACATTGTACTTTAAAAAAAAAATCATATTTATTGCATGCAGTTCCTCAAAGGATGGGGACTTTTCCTTAATCAAAGCTCGTCAGTTGGAGCTCTGTGCTGGGAAGCCTCTCTGATATTAAGGCTTTATCTGGAAACAAAGGGGAAGTGGAAGAAGCTCTATAATACATTATTCTTATATTGTACCTTATTTTGTTTCAGCTTGGCCAAACTCTTAAACAGTCAGTAACAGCTTCAGCTAATCTCTGCGTACAGCAGAGCTAACCAGGAGGCAGTATCAAAACAGATCAATTCTGAAATGTGCACACAATTTATTGTAGGAAACAAAGCTTCTGGTTAGACATGCTTGAGAAATCTTTTTAGCGATAACAAACACCTCCAATGTACCCGAACTGTTCCACTTCTGCACTGGGATAAGCCAAATAATTTTTTGAGGATTCTCTTGTCCCCTTCTCATCCAAACCCACACTCCCTAAAAATCAAACATCATCATCTGAGTGTGGGAGGTGCTGGGGATGAGGGAGGCTCAGTGCTGAGACACCTGCATCTCTGTCTCTCCTACCAGAGCCAGAAGAGTTTGGGCTAAGCAAAAGGAAATTGGCTCAAAGCAAGTGAGAAAAAAGCTGGATCTACAGCTGCATAAATATGCCACTGAGGCTGACAGAGCCTCAATCATTCTTCAAAGTCAGTGAGACCCTTCGCAGCAATGAGTACACCTGACTGCAAGATCATCCCTGAAACTACTTTTTGGATACAAGGAAGAGAACAAGTTCTTTGTCTGTAACACTGGCAGTGCATCACTATTTTCAGCATCTGTCCTTATCAATAATTAATCTGGATGGGAGATATTTTCCTCTTAGCTTTGTATTTTGGACAAAGAATTCATAGGGGAAAATGTTTGCGGTTCCAAACTATGCATGCAGGGTTTATCCCACCCATCTTATTAGCTCACTTCAGAACAGAAGGGCTGTATTTAATGCAAAGTTAATCCCCCAAAATAGCTCAGATTTCAACAGCATTTGGCAACTGTCATCAAAATACGTGTGGCCAAGAACAAATTTTCTGTCATTTAATTGTTAGTTTCACCCCTGCAACATCTGCAAAGCAAATAAATCATACTAATCATAGGTACTATGAGCTTCATGATTTTAAAAAATGGAACACTCTAAATCAACAGAGCACAGAATCCATATGACACAATGGTGATGAGGTGATAATATTCTGCACCAACACCCAAACTCTGCTTGTGCGTTTGAGCATACTCACTAAACACCAGAATACTGCTGCTCCTTAGGAGTCAGTCAGCCCTCATGTACGTGGTCCCAAAGCTCAGAAGCTATAGGAGAGTAGCTTATGACCTTAAACTCATTGCTGTCCATGCTGTCAACAACTAACAGAAAGCCAAAATCTTCTGTTTATGATAATATATTTATTTGTTATGGAACAGTGTCACAAATTGGCTTAATAATTTAATCACAAATAGGCTTCAAAACATTTTACCAGCTGGGTTTATACTGGGCACTGTGCTTAAGCACATATTATCCTTTGTTGTATTTTGTACTAACATATTTGTATGTGAAGTAAAAGGCTTTATGCATGGAAGGACTGGACAATACCACTTGCTGCTTCTTTAAAGCACTCTTATCCATTTTGGGGTCACTTCAGGGAAAGTTTCTGTAGTAAAGCATTATATGACTTTATGGCCAGAGCAAGAACTCTTAAGCAGCATCAAAACATACATAGTTCAGTGTTTCATGTACTGTATCTGTTCAGTTTCAAATTGGTTATCATCAGCTCTCAAGTATCTCTACGGCTTCTGTGATGACAAATAACATTATCATGAAAAATGAGTAAAGACATTGATTCTGCACTTGGCATGATACATGACCTGCATGCTGAGAGTGTGAAATGGGGAATATTCTTAAAACTCACCTAATGATTCAGTGTGGCTTTGATAGACCTTCATACATATTTCTCTACTGGGCAAGGTAGAAGGCCAGCAGTTTTACTAAGACTGGTGGATTATTTGCTAGACATACCAGGATGCTCATACAAAAGGAAAACAGTCATCCATTAAAACAACAATTAGACTGCATAACTGATCTGATGAGGAGAAAGTCAGTGCTCTCACCACTCATTTTAATGATTTCAAAGTATTGTTTTACCTTCATCACATAGGTCATCCTTACCACAGCAAACGACCCTCACTTAAACAGTGCATTGTCATTTCAACAACAGAAGTGGTTCAAGAATTATTAATTTATCTAGTCCAAAAACAATGCTTCCTTAAGGTCCATGAAGAGACCAGTCAGTAACTAAAACATGTATATAATTTGCTTCTCAATTATCAGATTTGCAAGTAAGAAACTCAGATAAAAAAACAGGTTACTATAGATAGATAGAAAAATTATTTAATTAAAGATTAGAATAGGAATCATAGCTTGTGCACATGAAACACAGAAGCAGTCCCTCTTGGTTGGATAACTTCACCACATAAGATTTTTGATGTGCTGCATAAAAAAAAAACCCTAGCTTCTCTCCGACTTACGTGGAAGTTGCATACTTTTGTACATACTATACAGTCACATGTTTTATTAGATCATGTATGGGATTCATTTCCACAAACAGAAATGTTTCAGATGCCCAGATGTACTTAAACTAACACTATCCACAAAAGGCTACCAGTCCCTGAAGAACACAGAACAACTAGGCACAATCTATCAGCCGATCTCTTCCAAATTTTCCCAGAAAAAGATTGAGGTTTTCTTGAATTCTAACAGAAGCCAAATTCAGAGCTGATTCCAAGCTGTACAGGGGTTATGTACAGGTAAATCAACTTCTAAGCCAAACAAATGTATATTTGTAAACAGGAAATTGAATCTGAACCTACACCAGCAACACACATTCAATAGTTTTATAAGTAATCCTTTCTTTATCAGGTAGGAGTCATGTAGGAACGTAGACAGCACTCTCCAAACTGCAAACATGTTTTTGTAAGTTTTTGGAAAATACACATTAGGATAAGGTTAACCAGAAATTGAGAGAAATCAACAGAAGTTAAATGTCTTCCTACCTTTGAGATTTTGGGCCTTGGTGCTTGACTGTCCAATAGACTTGTCTCTGAATTCTCTCAACTAAATCAGCATTTATCAGCGAAGGATTTTTGTAAACCAAAGTGAGATCATGATTATGTCTTGCACACCCAGCTAACAGGCAGTAAATGTAATGAGTCTACTAATACAGTTATCAGGACACCTCTGAAGGTTAGTGCTGTAAGGAATAGTGTTTGAGCTGAAGTAGCACCACCAACAAAATTATTTCCCTATTTGTCCCAGAGGTCATGCCTGTATGTAATGGGACACATTCAGAGCAACTCAGAGCCAACATGGACAAGAGCACAAAGCACAGTATTTCTGGCCTACTATGATGGCTAACTGCATCTGTAGTACTGCACCGTTCATAGATTAAAATAAGCAAAGCCTGCTACAGGCTAGTCTTTCCCCACTCGTGCCAACATTTTTATTTTTGTTAATCTACCCAGGTAAAATATTATCAAGCACATCACTGATGTAAAACAAACTACAGTGAAGTCAGGAGAATTTACTGATGCAAGATCAGATCCCGCACCTGACTCGCCCTGCTTGTCTTATGATCTGTGATGAGGTGACCTCTAGCAAACAAACTGCAAATGTATACATCCCTTTTCTATAAAAGCTTCTTAGCAAGGAACAAAGGAGATCTTTGTGACCTCTTACAACTTTCTTCCTCACCCGTTTCTCTAAAATCATTCTGTTTACAGTAAATGTCTTCTTAGACCATATATTTCTTATTTTCAGTTCACACTCAGCCTTTTCATATGCCCTTCTGTCAGTATTTACCAGAGCACTTTAATCCTGGAGTCAGCAAGTCACTTGCTAAAATGCAAGCAAGGGTGTCAGGAAGCTCTAGGAGGACATTCATGCAGATTTCATTATTGCTGCTCACCCATCTTCAGTGCACAAGCTCTCACTCACTAGCTTGGGGGGTGGCTTTGTTTCTTTTGGGGGGGGGGAAGCCAAACCAGTGCTTGCCTCCCCCATCTTTAGCCAGTTCTGTATCTGAGATAGCAGAAAGCCTGGGAGGCCAATCTGGCTGCCTGCTTTCCACCAGGCAATGAATCTTTAACACATACAGAGTAAGCATTTATAGATCTTTTATAACCAAATTTCTTCAGTTCTGGAAGAGGCATCTGTCCTGGCGGAGGACTCCATCCACCCATGAGATGAAGTTGTATTTTGTATCATCCAGGAGAGAATTTTCTGGTGAGTTGAACAGACAGGGGAAAAAGCATTAATACATTGTCCCCAGATCTACCAGAAACTTGGAGCTGAAATCACAAAGAACTTTCAGATGAGAATTATTCTCTTTTTTCCTGGAAAAAATATGAGGAGCCAAAACCCGAGCCAAAATAAGAAGTGCTGAATTATCTCCTCAGCTATATTAATCTACAGTGCTGCAGCATCAACACCAAGAACTGAACAGCACCAAATGCACACAAGAGTGCTCTCACAATACTGAGAGATGTGTGGGGTTTTTTTAAAGTAGCAAGTTTAGTTAAGATATTGCTGAAGTGGCTATTCATTCAAAGGTACTTTCACAGGTATAAGATGTCATTTTATAATCAGTTTCCAGGCAGGCATTTGCACTCCAGATTGTTTAGTCATCAAAGTGGCTATTTACTCAAAGGTACTATCATGCATATAAAAAGTCATTTTATAATCAGTTTTCAGGTAGGCATTTGCACTCCAGACTGTTTAGTCATCAGTGGAAACCACTTCTCAGATGCATAAAATCGACATAAGGACAATCAAAAATATAATACCAGGTAGTCAGGCACTAGGCCCATTTAAATCAGCTCAATAATCTGGAAATGAAAAAGCAGCACAGTGTTCTCAGGAAAGGCCTATTTTAAAATGAATCATTGTACACTGTTGAGGACATGTGACAAGCCTTAATAAGAAATGAGAGAAACACTGAATAACCACCCAAAACAAATTATATCTGAAAATGCAACAGAAAAATGATTGCTCCAAGTCAAATGTTGCACAAGTTACTCAGTTTTTTTTAAGTGATGTTACTAAAGTTTGAAGACCTACCCTAGTTCCTGTTCTCACTGTACTTGCTATGTACCCTTGACTTCTCAAATTGTAAGCTCAAGGGAGCGAAGGAAGATCACAGTTTTGCAGCTTAGATGCCAAGCAGAAACTGGACTGAAGGTAACAATTATACCTATGTGATTACTTTGCTGCTGTGTTTCTCTGGATTTGATAGAAGCTGGTTAGAGCAATGTTGTCTAATTATGAGATGAAGAAACTGGGAGAACAAAATCTGAGACTGTTATTACTCCTGACCCTGGTCCGCTGTCAGGAGGTGGCAAAAGCATTTAAGTCCTCAGTGCTTCAAATGTACCTTTTGAAAGGGATACTGCTTTTTATCTAGCTGCAGTACTTTTCACAGAGAAATGAGGTGGATTTATCAATTCATGTTTGCACAGCTGTTCCCTGAAAGGCAGCGTTAAGTATTGCTAGGACTATTTTCTTTTAATAACATTTTGCCTGCTTACCAAAACTACAGGCATTGCAAAGAAAAAGACAATTTATCCCCCTCCTGTGTTTGGTTTGTTACCTTTCTATTTCTTAATGCTCACTGCATTCACACATATACCTTTGGTCTTAAACATCATATAGATCAGAAATTAATGTTAAAAATGGATTCTGTATGGCAGGGTTGTTCAGGGTCGTTACTTGACACTGGGTCAGATTCTGCTCTCTTTATATCTATCATGGCTTCGCTGAGCATAGTCATTTTGGAGCTGTTTAGATGGTGTATCAAAGTAAATTTTTTGCATCTGAAAAAAATTTTTGAAGTGTTGTCTACTCTGTGTTGTAGGGTTTAATCCACTCTAAATTCAAAAGAATTTTTTGCACAGAGCTACTTAGGAATACTGGAGAGGGTGCAGCAGACAGGAAGGGGAAAGACCGTCAGAAAATACTTATTAAACTAAACTAAAGCTATCCAAAGTCAACTTTTCTGAAAAAAACTTTTGTGAAGAATGTGTTCTTAGTTTTCTTTCTCTTTTAGCCCAGCCAGTGCATCCCCGTGGGCATGCACCCATCCCAGCACCCCGCTCCCCAAGACACAGCAGGGCCGGGGCCTGCACCCACACACACATCAAGGGCAGGTTAAGATGAGCAAATGCCCCCCTTCAAGCTCCGTATTTCTCCCAATTGATTGAATACAGTATTTCAGATATTTCGTATTCCCTACATTTACATGGCTGCAGGAATGACAGCTGAGGTTTGATTAACAACCAGCAACAGCAAAATTTCCAGTACTGTGGAATGGAACAGATTATTTCCTCTAGTATGGATTTATTAGTAATTTTGTTAATATTTTCTGCTTTGATTAAACTCTCATTTTTGCATGGGATTTTTCATTTACATTTACATTGTTCAGTTTCCAACCAAGATACTGTAAGCAAAAATAATCATTAAGTTTCCAGCTCAATCATCGATAATAATTTTGTTTCCAGCTTTTCTGACAATCAGGTATGCAAATTATCTGAACAATACAGACATAAACCTTTTAAAATTTATTTCTTTTCTGGTGTATGATAGCCACTTTAAGCAAATTTCTCTCTTAGGATATTCCTTATCACTATTTCTAGCAGTATTTCTGGTTTTTAGATGCTGAAAAACAAAAATTCTCAAAGATCAGCATAAGATTTTAGTCCAATCAACCAGAAAAATACATCATTTCAGCTACAACTCTCTCCTCATTTACCAAAGTCTCACACAAAAACCTGGTTTAACTTCTATTTAACATGCAAGCATAGAACAAATTTATTTGCTAACTAAACTAACCTCGCATAAGTATTAATATACATTTTTAGAGTGAGAAGTAAATGAGGTAAGAGGCAAATACCAGGAAAAAAAACCACAAATGTTCAAAAGAATATTTCATCAAACGTGTTTTCATTACATGGAGACCTTATTTATATTAGCCATTCATCAACTTTACAGTTGATTACTTACCAAAACAACTTGTAAAATGCAAACTTTTAATTAGTACAGTATTGTCTGTATCTCCACCTGACTTTTTTTTAATAATTACTCCCAATCTGCGAGAAGAAACTACACCGTATGAGTCATGTGTCCCATAAATCAGTTTGAATACCAGAATTTCTCAGTTAACTGTCTATAGTGCCCTGCAGACCAAGAGTTATTTGCTAAAATAATTCAACACATAAAATGAATAATGTTGGTGGAAAAACCCATCATTTGCTGAAAGAAAATTTAAGAGCAAAGCAAGAAGCTTAGCTATTTGAATAAACCATTCCTCTGCTAACTTTAAGGAACGTTTATGATCCCTGCTTAAATTGAAAGAAGTTTGAATTATTGGTCTAATCAGTTAGAGACAGAGGGGTAACTGGAGACTGTACATTAAGGTAGACCGGCGATGGGACCTCATGGCAGCATGTGACAGAGAGCCGTGCATGGGACAGATCGGTCACCGCACGTGCTGTGCTGTTCCTTTCTCCAAAAGCATGTGGCTGCAGGGGTCATTACTTGAAATGGTGCATCTTAGTTCCTTTTCTCAGTCCTGGCTGCCACAGCAGACGTGAAAAGAAACGAAAAGCCAATCCCTACATGTCATCCACCTGTCTGTCATCCGTCAGAAACTCTCTTGCTTCTGACTCCATGGGAATGCATTCCCCTGCTCAGGCATGGGAATATCTCTCTTCTGCTATTACCTCTGACATTTCAAATGAGATCTGCGGGAAAGGAAAACTACCACAGCCAGAAAAGAGAAAGCATTTATTACAGCTTGTCAAGAGCTAACATCCATGGAACACGGCCTTCACACCAGGACAGTGCCCTTATCCAGTTACAGCTCGGCAGGGTCCTGCTTCTGAAGTGTTTGTATGTGCTGCCAAAGAAGAGTATTCTTAAATACTGTGATGAATTCAGCTACGGATTCAACAGCAATGGACTTCCAGCTGCTGAATGGAAAACTTGCATGGTATCATAGAGGAAGTCTTCTCAGAGTCAGACTGTCCTATGGAGCAATGCACATCAAATGTCCCTAGAAAAGACAGCATTGCAAAGTGCTCGAGTGTGCAGTGTTACTTCTCCCAAAATGAGAAATTGTGAAAGTTGCCAAAGACAAAGCAAGAGGCTTTTCTGTATCAGTCTGTGTTTGACCTACAGTGCATACCAGAGGGCAGACCAAACTCCACCAATTTGCTTCACAAAGGAACTGTGAACTTACCAAGGAGACTGGACAAGTATTAACAAGGAATTCATTAATGAGGTGTTAAAGGAAGTGAAGCCACCTCAAAATCTAAGAACACAAAGATGGACCTGCTGAGTGGAAGGGGTAGCTTAAGTTTCAGCTGAAATGTGCATATATTTAAAAAGATTGAGTCTAGCGCTTTCTGTATTAATGGCCAAGCTTTCAAACAAGGCCTGAACTGTGAAACACGTACAGGCCACCTCCTTCAAAGGACAGTTCGCATTTGCTGCATGGATCCTCAGGAATAATCACGATATTACCACAGTCCCAGAGCTCCTATACAGATAACCGTACACTTGTTATGAATTTGAGCCTTCAATTTCCGATAAGCAGTGCCCCTGTGTGAGGATACCAAAGGTCCCGGAGTAGCTGTTACTAGTAATCACTCTCAGCAACAGTGAGAAGTACCCTGAGGAGTTTGACAGAGGGCACGGCAGGCTCTGAATTGAGCATTAATAAACAGAGAGGCAAATACTAGGAAAATATTACTGTGAAGACACAAAATTTCTCTTCACAAAGTAGATTTATACTGAGACCAGTATGCTTTGGTGGAGATTTGACTATTTAAGTTAAAAATGCTTTCTGCAAGGATATTTGTAAATGTATCACTTCCAGTGAAATTAATGGCAACTGAAGTGGGCAGTATTGTCCTCAGTTTTTCCAACTAATCTCTTCACTACAGCAGTACAGGAGATGTCCACTGTACCAGAGCAACAAGAGAAAATGACTTTGTAAACAATACAGTCTGTTTTTTCCAAAACTGCGGTCTGTATTGGTTGACGTTAACCAACTGGTTTCCTTTGGTTATTATGTTTTGTAATGTTATGAATAAAAGACAGACTTAGGTGATCACAACAGAATCATATCAATGCCTTCCAGTTTCCAGCTGTAGAATGTTCATGTACACAAATAAAACAAAACAAAGCAACTAAATCTTACTCATTTTTCTAAAATTACTAAGCCAAAGTAAGTGCATAGAATTAAAAAAAAAGCTAAATTGAAAAGTTTTATATTAATCCATAAAACTGTATAAAACACAGCTTAGCTATTAAAAAGCAACTTCAGCGCCACCTTAGTTGGTCATTTCCTACACAATCACAAAGAAGAAGAAATGTTCCTCAGCTTACGTACAACAATGTAGAAGACAGAAAAATACAGGAAAGCAAAATTTCATGGTAAATAAAATCTTTTTACTGACAATGATACTGCACCACGGGAGAACATTGATTGCCTAGTTACCAAAGAGTAATTTTGGAAACATCTCAGCACCTTCCTGCTGAAAATATTAATTTAATCTTGCATCTAGCAACCTGTGTGATGTCAACTTCTCTATCACAATTAACGGTTTTATTTTTGATGTGCATGCTGACAGCTCCTAAAAGCTAATGGAAAGTAATTTATGTGTAATTTAAAGTCTGATTATTTGAGTGTTAAAGTTCCGTGACAGTTCTTTATATTGGGAAGGGGGAATTTAGTAAGAAAATGAATCAACTTTGCTACATTAAAATAACTTCTCAATCTGATATGAAAGTCAGGCCTAAGGTTTGCAAATATTAACATATGATGCAAAAATATGGTTTCACCTGAGAATAATTTCACAAATTATCATTGTGTAGATGGTAAAACCTGAGAATAGGGGATAAAGGAACTTTCTATGTGCCTTCAAATGTTTCAAAAGACATGGAATTGAATCAATAAATGAGCTCTCTGAGCAAGATAATTTGCTATATTGTACTTAGAATTGATTGAAAATTTCACATGAATCATTTTTTCCACAAAAAAACCCAGATTTTATTCTAAATCAATATTTTCCATATGAAGATATTGACTACAGCATATTTTGTGTCAGGGCAAGTCAAAACATTGCATTTGGGCTTGTCAAGCTGGAACATTTCATTTCAAGTTGAGTTAACATACACTTTGATCTGGCTCAGCCTTGGTGTTGCTTCCCATGGCTATTCTCCCCATGTGCTATGCTCTGCAGCCAGACTACACTTTCCACAATGCACAATGGGTGATCTTTGCTACTGAATCTTCTCTTCACATTAACTATGGTAGCTCAAGTGGATGCTGGCTTTTATGCTAGCTTTCAAAACTCGCACGTTTTTTATTTCATTAAAATATTTTTGTTGGTTTTTACAGTTGTCATCTAGTTAAAACTGTTTTGTGGAAGGAAGAAGCCTGATATTTCAAATTTTGATGCTAAGGCAGATGAAAAGAAATACAGAAAGTAATCAAACTTTTCTATAGAAGGAAAGTCTATTGCGCTTCTATGTGTGCTCTCTCTGATTAATCTGATTCTGTTGTTACTTATATAGTTTTCGTATTTTATGTTACTTTCTAGGCTACAGAACATGATGAACCACCTTATTCTACTTTTCTCCTTGTTCTTGGCTCCAGCATTTGCTGACAAAGAAAGTCAGAAAACAAACCAGAACTTTTCTTCAAACAATGCCAGTCATAAAAGACTGAAGAGAGACTGGATATGGAACCAAATGCATATCAAAGAAGAGATTGATACACCATTACCACACCACGTTGGCAAGGTAAATAGCAGTCTGCTAGCAACAAATAATTAGAAATGCAGGCAGCAAATGAGTATCTTGAAATGTATTACTTGTTTGCAGTCTAGGCAGAATAGAAGAGAAAAAAAGGAAAAAGAAATGGGAATTAATACCAACATACTAATGTGTTAAAATCTTAAGAATGTGGACACAGAGTAAATCAAGAATAATGTCAAAGGGATTCTAATTCTTTTGAAGAATGCAAATAAATTTTAAAGAATGGCAAGTATGAAGCATCCGGAGTGCAGAAACAATTGTATTGCATGCAGGTGCACAGTTAGGAAGGAAGTCTGGCGGCTGATGTGTGTCAGGATTTTTCTGGCAGCTCAAGATTCTTTCAAAAACCTAGGAGATCAGCTAATAAAAACATATGCATTAAAAAACATACAGTTTACATCTCTCAGCTTGGATACAAAACATAAGGGCTAAGTTTAGGAATACTGTTACACAATCAAAAAATTTGTTTCACAGACTGAAAGAAAATAATTCTTTAAAATAATAACGAGCATTGACCTGCCTGTAAACTCATTTTCTTCAGGGCAGGACTCATAAAATCCTATGATTAACTGCATATCACCCAGACAAAGTTCTTCCAATCTAGTCTTTCAAATTGAACTACTTTGACACTTTTCAGATAAATGCAGTTGTACGTTTTCCTCCCATGTACAACAATCAGCATCTGTCAAGGCTGTCTCGGCAAAGTGAAACAGACCTTTCTGGATCAGTGCTGCCCACTGGCAGAAAGCACGAGAGAAAGAGAAAAGAGGCCATAGGGTACTCTCAGCTAACACAGGGTATCTCTGTTTCATTTCAGACCAATTCAGTAGCAGATTGAGGAGAACGCTTCTATTCCTGGAGCTGTCCTAAATAAGAGTAATTCACTTTGTACTGTGCTCTGTGGTCTTTCAACAGTGGAATGCTTCTGATTACTTTTGCAATGGCTGTGTTCAGTGCATTGCATTTGCAGGATTGAACACTTGATAAACCCTTTAAAAAAGGCCACAGCAGCAGCGTGGCAGAACTGAGTGACAGCTGCAGGAATATGCTGATACATTTTGATTTTATCTTTCATGACCTTGGATGCTTTCCTTTGTATGTTCATCCTCAGTTTTAGAGAAGGCATTCTTGGAAGTCTATACCTTTTACTCTAAAGAAGTAAATAAAAATTGAGAAAGAAAGCACAGACTACACTATCTCTGAGACAAGGGTGATGTTATTTCTCATGTTACATCTCCAGAGTTGTAAACTGTTCTTCAGCAGCCCCAGCAGCCAGAAGCATGATTAAGTATGTGGAATGAGGGAAGAAAATTTTAATGACACATTTCAAAAAAGAAAACAGAAATGAAAGAATGTTCATCAGTAAATGACAACTACAGAATAAATCAAATCTTGAATACCAAACAGCTGCAATTTATGATACCATCAGTAACAAAAGACTAGAAATTCTTGGTCAAACCCAGCAATTGTTGATAAACAGCTTGCTGAAATAAGAATGCTGATATAGTGCATGGAAAATTGTGGTTTAAACCTTCTATCAGTGTCCATAGATGAGGGAAGGTATAGAAAGGGAAGAATCAACAGATTATTTGCAGATTAAATAATGAGCAAAACCATTTGGGATTGGATTAAAACACATTTTAAAACTGATTAATGTTCATTCCTTTTACCCCATCCCTCTTGCACTGCATATAATCTTAAATTTTAAAATCTATGGGGTGGAAATTGAATCTTACTGTCATAGCATGAGCCTAAAGACTGACTATAAAAAAACTGCAAGTGACTAAACACAAGCAAGCTGTCAGCTATGGCAGGAATTCTGCTAAATGCTAAGTAATAGAGACTTACGCTGAATAATGTCAGTAGCTGTGAATATAGATTTGATTCTGTAATTCTGTGAAATCTAAGCAAAATCTCTGCTAAGTTCAGAAGGTTACTTGCAAACAAGAATAGTTCAAACTGAACCTGGTGGCACTTGCTATTTCAGACATAATGATGTTAATGATTTGTATGTGTTAACTGCATGAACAATTTATATCTTTAGGAAATATGAGATATGATCTAAAAAAAAAAATGTTTCTTGATATATAAGCAAGCAAGTTTCAGTCTGGATGCAAGTTTCATCCTATAACCCTGCATGCTTGCAGCTGCTGTGGTGGTCAGCAATACTCCAGCTGACATCAAAAGTCTTGATGGCTATTCTGGTTTCAAACTGAGTCTAAAGAAGTCCTGATCGTGTGTATCTTCTGGTAGAAACTGTGTTGCACCCGGATACCAAAGCCCACTTTTGTCTCTTTGAATTATACTTTCCTTCTAGATCACTTCAAGTGTAAGGAACAACAATGCTAAGTATATTATTGAAGGTGAATATGCCAACACCATTTTTAAAGTGGAAGAAACCAGCGGTGACGTATATGCGTTTGAGAGGCTAGACAGAGAAAAGAAAGCAGAATATGAGCTGACAGCTCTCATTATTGACAGAAGAAACAACCAGTCTCTGGAACCCCCATCTAAATTCATTATCAAGGTTTATGATATCAATGACAATGTCCCCGTGTTTGTACAAAAAGTATTCAATGGATCTGTCCCAGAAATGTCGCCAGTAGGTACGTTCTTCCATCACTCATTTCCCTTCATGTCTCTGGTTAAAAAGCAGAATTTATACTCAATATGCTGTTCGAAAATCCTTTTCTAGGAACCTCGGTCACCAAAGTGACAGCTGTAGATGCTGATGACCCTACAGTTACAGGTCATGCCACGGTTACCTACCAAGTCATTAAAGGAGACGAATACTTCACAGTTGATGACTCTGGTAGGTCAGATAAGCAAATGTCCTTACACTTTGTCCTTACCTTACACTTTGAAGAAAACGCAGGTTTAAGCCTTTATCATTCTCAAAAAGGCGGATAATAACTCAAAAATATAATTTTAACCATAATTTAGAAAGATTTTTCATTCACACTCACACAATGCCACTGTCTGCATCTGGAAATGAACTAATAAAGCCAGGATATCAGGTGCCGTTAACTAAGTGAGAAAACAAAAAGTCATTTTTTTCCCACTGATGAAGAGACTGACTAGGAGCTAATATAAGTTTATGTTTTCAGTTTAGCATAGTTACCATTCCTTTGACGAAACAGGAAAAGGGAATACATGAATTCTGAAGCAGCATTCAATAATCAACAGCCATTTGCTTTCCTAAACTTTCTTGTTTAAATTTCACCCAGTTTTAAAAATAATGTCAGTATCTCTTGCAACCATGGTACTCCTCTGGAGCAAATAACTCAGATAGAGGTGCTCAGACAAACTCTCTAGATGCTGTAGTGGTCAAGTTTAGACATCATTAGACTGCTTCTAAGCAGCAAAGATCAGTTTAAAGGAATGTATTGTACAAAATCTCCCAAATACTCCATCACGTAGAAAGATTTCTAACATTTCTAGCCTTAGAAAAATACCACTGTAAAAATACTACTTAAAGCTGAAAGTGTGGCATAAGACAAAAATTTGCTGGCAAAATTAAGAGATGTTGGACATGCTGCAAAATCTAATCATATTCAATGTTATTTTTTCAAAGGTGTGATTTCTACAACAAGGGCTGATTTAGACAGAGAGAATCAATCAAGATATGAAATTATTGTTAAAGCAAAAGATGCTCCAGGGTCTTCTGGGGATTCAAGCACAGCTACAGTCATTATTACTTTAACGGACATCAATGACAACTTCCCGGTATTCAAACACCGTAAGTATAATGCAAGCGCTGTATCATTTGGAAACCAAGGGTTGACACAACTATAACGAATCTATGTCAGAGATCATCACAATTCAACTTCTCTTAAAAGTGGACAAGAGAATCTTACGTATTCAGAAGGTCTTCTGCATTTCAGCCCTAGCTACATTTCCTGGCTGACGCACACTTAGAGAAGAAAATAAAAATCAGTATTAATTTCATCACTTTGTACAAGATCTTGACAATTTTGAGAATTAATTATACTCTTATAAAAAATACATCAAAGTGCTGTCTGTAGAGATACATAATGCTGAATTCTCAAAGACATATTTTTCTGTACATCCATAAACTAAGAACAATTTTTAACTAAGTTCTAACTTCCATGTACACACTCTTTATGTCTTTTTTATTGTTGGTTTTGTTTTGTGTTTTTTTTAACAGCATCATTTCACTTTAAAGTTCCTGAAAACATTTCAGTAGGAGGAGAAGTTGGCAGAGTCAAAGTAGAAGATGTTGATGAACCACAACACAGAAATACGAAATACAGTTTTGTCAGAGGAGATTACAGGGACACCTTTGAAATTGTAGCAAATCCATTCACAAATGAAGGAATCATTAGGCCAAAGAAGGTACTTTTCCCAGTAACAAAGATGATTTTTTTTTTTTTCTTCCCATGTGTAACAAGTTTGATTCAGTTTGGGACCAGTGGCAGGAAAAAACGAAATGTGTGGAAGTCAGCATGAAATACATTCATCCCGAAAACCCTGCTCTGTAAGCTCTGTGAGAAGAAGGTGATTTACTAGTCCATTTCAACTGCCAGTCCTGGGAAAATCTAGAATTACTGCAGGGTGCAATGGGGACTATGTTAGATGTTCAGGTTATGTGCTTCAGGCTCCTCTCACACTTCAGGTACTTGGATGCTTCAAAGAGTCAGAGATTTTGAGTTGAACCAACTGACCAAGTCAAAGAATCTTTCCCTTCTGCAGCCCAAGTGAAACCAAAGCATAAAATGTGAACAAGTCCATCTGACCACTCTTCTAAAAGTGCTCTTTACAGTTTGGCACATGGTCCAATCTGAGCCACAGCTCCTTTACTTTCCTCAGGGTCTTTTCAGAGCTTCCCCACTAATTCCTTATAATTCTTTAAGATGGCCCAGACTCTCCAAAGCGTTTATTATGGTTTGCTCTTTGTTTTTTAATTCTCAGACCTACTGGATTTGTACCAGGGGACATTCCTGCATTACACAGAGCACTGCCAAGCCAAGAGTTCATTGATTTCATTGACTTACAGTTAAAAAAAAAGAGGAGGGAGGACTATAAATCACCTCCTGTAATCCTCAGATTGACAGGAATGTGTTTTTCACTTACAAATGTCTCTCTCTAACTCTTAAGTGTAAAAATGTCATTAAGAAGAGAAAACTTTAAGGAAAAAAAGTACCAAGTATTCCAAGACTGGCAGTAAAGTCTTCAGCTGTGGTCACACAAGGTGTAAGCAGCTTGCTTTCACCGAATGCAGCCCTTCTCCTGGTCTTTCCAGGACCTGAGTAATGCATTGCTTGCAACTTCTGCCCAGAGGAGGAGCAATAAGAGACCCCACACATACACACAATGGAAGCAGCTCATCTTTTAAAACGCAGTGGGCAAAGTTCACCCCACTGTTTTGTACCATTATTTTGGCCATGCACATGTCATAATTTTAAATATGCAGCCATATGAGATAAAATTTCAGCTGCTAGATAAGCACTATCACTTCCATTTACGTCTACTCAAAGAGAAAAACAAGAGTCGCTACAATTAACTACTGTGTATAATCTTAGGCAACAATGCAAAGGGACCCAAACTTTGAAATGAGTGATAGCTTGGGCATTTCTTACTGCCCTAGCTCCTGCCTTCCTTCCATTGTGTGATTCCTCTTATAATCTCAGTCAATGGGAAAAACAAGGAAACAGATGTCGTTTATCACTAAATGCCCCAGCTATCAGTCAGCGCAGCTATGAAGTCTGTCCTGAATGACTTCAGAACAGAAAGCCTAGCCAAGAAGAGGAGAATCTGGTCCCCAACCTTTGAGAAAAAGGAGCTAAACAAGTTTTGGTAGTTACAGAATTATAAAAACAAAATTACTTAAATGAAGAAATACTTGCTGAACTTAGAATACTGGATGAATCTGTTCAAAACTGGAAGTTGCTCAAGCCACTCTATGAAAGAGAAGTTCAGTTTGGAAATGCTCTCCCAAGAGTCTAGCTAAGATGCAATCTGGTAATATTTCCAAACATGAATTAGTGCACAGAGCTTAAATTTGCATAGATAGCTAATGCAAAGTTTACTTAGACATCTCCAAAGGAAGAATATCTGTGTTTGCCTCTTTTTTAGCCCCTGGACTTCGAAAAAGTAGCAGAATACAGGTTTGACATTGAAGCAACAGATCCCACAGTTGATCTTCGCTATTTTAAATCCGGTGGCTCTAGGAGCATTTCAACAGTCACCATTGAAGTCACTGATGTTGATGAGCCTCCTGTCTTCACTAAACTACCATATGAATTTAAAGTAAGGGAAAATGATCCAGAAATAAGAACACTTGGTTCAGTTTGGGCACACGACCCTGATGCAGCTAAACGGAAAATCAGGTAATACAACACCAGCTTTAGTAATTCTATTTTAAAGTAGAGAATTTGTTAATGGTTCCAAGAATTTGACAAAGAACTGAGACTTTAGCCCTATTTTTCAGAATCTGCATGCCAAAAAAAAAAAATTTTTGATTTTTCCAGCACTGCAGCCATGGTTATATACGATAACCAACAAATATGAACATAAATTACATTTACCCACGTAATTACCACATAAACTTACTGGTAAAACATTTGCACATTTACAGGAAAATGCATTATCCTGGATATCTTTACATGGTTATAATCTATTGTTACATTTTTAATTGTAATAACTCTCTCAAGCATGTGCTTTGAAAAGAAAACAGACTTCTGAAAGAGCAAAAGATAGTAGTCTGGAAACTTTTTCCAACAGATATATTTCGCTCTCACAGCTTGCATAATTTTAGGGAAATATTCTGAGACCACCTGGTCAAGATATTAATGTAATTTGTCACACAAAACCTCCCTGACCTTCCACTATGAAGAACTGAAGTGGAAACACAGTATTATCACTCTTGCATTGACATACCTGTTTTTAAACAAAATACAGATTTATTCGACGAAGAGCTAGTCCTAATGGAGACTATATTAGGGTATCCGATACTGGAATTATTCAAATTCCCAAGCCCCTGGACAGAGAATTCAGTTCCTCATACAACATCACTGTAGCAGCTCAGGAAATCCTTGAAGATGGTAAGTGCTATCCAATTCCCTATTTGAAAGAAATCAGTGTACAACTTTACAGCACGACTGTAGCTTATCAAAAAGGAAAGCCATGACCCGACAGTCTGTTTCCACCGAGCTACGAATGAAAGGGATGCTTGCAGGGTTTGAACAATAATCTTCCAAATCAAATGAGTACCTACAAATAGGTCAAATAATACAGTTTTAAGATTTGGCCCCTAGCTATTTATGCTGAAAATGCATTCAGTTTGTTACAAGGAATAGAAAGGGCATGAGGGGAGGAAGCAGCTTGGGAAACCAGGATAAGCCTGTGGTTAGAGCAGAAGCATGCCAGCCAGCTTCACCCACTTACACAGAGTTACAAAATCCCCCCTCCCACGGTGCCGCCCGGGGAGCATCGCTGCACAGGCATTCCCGCATAGCTTCACTTGGGTTCAGGAAACAGGGCAGGCCCGGGGGCCAGTCCCAAGTCAGTCTGGGGGAGGCCGGCCTTTTCTGGAGGGTGAAAGATATTTAATAATATAGACATGGCCTGTTCTGTGCCTGTTGCTTTGGTGCCAGGGAACGATGCTGGATCCCATAGCCACACAGTGTGAAGAGTAAGGAAGCAATTGTCATTTTCTTCCTCATAGATCCTTGATGATTTAGCCCAATAGGAGAGTTTTAGGAAAATATTTGGATCTGTCAAAGGCAAAATTTAATTTTATGATGGAGGTAGAACCTCTCCATGCATGTCATGCAGGAGGCACAGAGGTAGATACAAACAGTGGAAAGGTGGGGCTAGACACCACTGAGATTCCAGACATCTCAGCGACCTGTACTGTTGTTGTCATTTCAGGCCATCTTTCTGACAGAGAATCACATGCCCAAGTTCATGTAATAGTTACTGATGAAAATGATAATGCTCCAGAACTTGTTTATCCCGAAGAACCCAGAGTGTGTGAAAATGCTGCACCAGGAAAGGTGAGACAGGAGGAAGAGTTTCTCCCTTAAACCTGAATTATCTACTTGCAAGCTCAAGCAAAAGATGTCTTTTAATAAAAGTTAGTCTCAGTTTTCATACCCAAGCACCCAATCATTTCGCTGCTTTCCAAAACATCAATGGTCAGAAATCTCTCTTCAGGACTTTACACTGTTGGAATATTGACTTCTTTCTGCTTACGCACATGGGCTGCACAGTTCCTCTCCCTCCAGACTTTTGAGTATGTACGTGCATTAGCAGTCAAGCGTTACAGAGCAAAAATTAGCAATTCAGTTTTATCACACAAATGTTCATACATGATACTGAGAATGAAACCATTTCAAAATACTAAGAGAAACGTTGCTGCATAAAACGTTATTGTAGTATTCATCAGAGTGCAAGTATCTGCATGCACAAATAGTGTTAGCATTTCTGGTTTTAGGTGTTTGGCCTCAGAGACAAGTGTTTAGCCCATACATGTAATGTTTGTTTAATTAAGAGACTTTGTCACAGGCTGGACTCTCTAATGGAATCTGTTAGAACACACAAGGTATTATTTCATCATTAATTTAATTTTTAAAATACCTTTAGGACATAATCATACACATTTTTTATATTTTATACATCTAATCTACCCCAGGTTGAGGTTTTCAAAAACAAGCATGTAATTCAAGAGTGGCAGTCTCAATGATATTCAATGAATGAGAGTCCTACTTCTAAGTAAGTTGAACACTTTAGAA